>NW_009633783.1:0-345 GCF_000690535.1 Cariama cristata
ATGTGCAGTGTCATGGGTGTGGGGGGCTGGGTGGGGACCTACTGTGATATGGGTGGAAGGGGATGCAGAGGGACCCACAGTGCAGTGGGTGCAGGGGGCTGTGTGGGGACCTGCTGTGACGTGGGTGGAGGGGGGGGTGTGGGCACCCACCGTGCAAAGGGTGCAGGGGGCTGTGTGGGGACCCGCCGTGCAATGGATAGAGAGGGCTGTGAGGGGACCATGGGTGGAAGGGGCTGTGTGGGGACCCGCTGTGCCATGAGTGGAGGGGGCTATGAGGATACTCGCTGTGCAGACCCCCGGCGTGGAGAGGCTGGAAGTGGAGGAGGTGTGCGTGGAGACCCAGCA
>NW_009633783.1:466-1157 GCF_000690535.1 Cariama cristata
GCGTGGGGACCCGCCATGCACACCCTGGACATAGGGGGGCCAGAAGTGGAGGAGGAGTGCGTGGGGACCCAACAGCACCCACCCTGGTAGAGGAGCCGTGGGTGGAAGGGGTCTGCGTGGTGACCTGCTGTGTGCACCCCAGCATGGAGGGGTCACGGGTGGAGAGGGAGCTGCATGGGGACCTGCCAATGCGCACCCCCTCAAGGAGGGTCTGTATGGGGACCTGCCGCTGCCCATCCCTTGGGGAGGTCAAGGGTTGGGAGCCCAGAGCCCCACTGGGATAGTGGGGACCCTTGGGAGAAGCGCTGGCTCGGCAGGGACACCTCGGGGTGGAACCGCTTGGGCCAAAGGCTGGAGGCCGCACCGAAGTCGGGGGGGTCCGTGGTAGGGAGAAGGGGACTGGGTGTGATGGGGCAGGTCTGGAAGGGATGAGCCCACCTCCCGTGGGCTTCATCCTCGTGTGATGGGGGACACGGCCTTTGAAAAGGTGCTGGGTGCCCCTCAAACATGGGGGGGTTCAGTCTTGTGATGGGAAGACCCCCCACCAAAATCGCAAGCGTTCGAGGGCCGAAACCGTGCGTCCGGCAGCGCCGGGAATCCTGGAAAGAGAGGAGAAGGGGGACCCCCCCTGGCACCCCAAGGCCTTGCGGTGGCTCCAGGCGCAGGAGCAGCGAGGCTTGGCAGGGCTGCC
>NW_009633783.1:1186-5148 GCF_000690535.1 Cariama cristata
TGCCGCCCCCAGCAAAGCCCCCTCTTCAAACTGGGGATGCTGGGGGAGAGCCATGGGACAGCCCTTCTCCCTCGGCTGCTTTTCTCATTGAAATGAGAAGCGATTGAACGCGGAGGGAAGCATTGAAAATAGCTTTCCAGCTCCCCGCCAGCAAGGCTGGGCTATGTGTGTGTGAGTGTGCCTTTCTCCCCTCTTCCCCTTTCTTCCCTTTGAATCAAACCAGATGTCTCTCCCATGAAATGAGATTGCCTGAGCTTACACTGGAGAGAGACAATGCAGAAAGATGCGAGGTTCCCATCGAGCCACATTGCACTGCAGCTCTGGCAGAGGCGACGTCTGCGGCTCTGGCTGGGGACGGAGCTGGGGCGGCGGAGGGAGGGGGGGAATGGTGGCACTGATGCCTTGTCACCAAGGAATTTTCTACACCCGCCCCCCCCAACCCTATATTTTATATGTTTTCCTCTCCCCGGCTCTCAAATCCTTGCAGCAAGGTTTCTTTCTCTCTTCCCCTCCCTCCCCTTTCTGGGTCTACAAGCAGAAGATCTCAGCTTGCAGATGAACTAAGCAGATGGGGCACCCAGCACAAGGAAATGTCTCATCCACTGACTCAGACGGTAAGGTGTTGCTATAGCTTTCCCTGCAAGTTTGCCCAGGCGCTTTGGGAATGGGAATTTTGCTTTCATTTTCTTTTGGCATCCAGGTTTCCCGATCCGTAGCGCAAAAGTCGGGGAGATGCTGATGGTGGCGGGTTCCCTGTGCTGCAGGATCTGGAGCAGAGCTGCCGTGGGGCTGGAGGTTTTGGTGTTCGTGTTGTCGGTGTTCGAAGGAAAAAAAAAAACAACCGAAAACCAAAGAAAAAAGTAGAGCTGAGAATAGAAGAACCCACCTCACGCTCTGGCATTTCACGTGGCTCGTTTTGGTCATGTTTGTAGAGCAGCATCTTGAATTAACTCGGTTGGGTTGGGTTGGGTTTGGTTGGGGTTTTTTTTTAAACCTTTGCATGGTAACGGGACTTGCGAAAGTCTGGCAGTTTGGGATGGTTTCCTTCGTCTAAGAGGTGGCATCCGTATTGCGATATGACGGATTGTGGCTCTACACGCACATCCACACGCGTCACGTTTAATACGGACGCGCTCGGTCCTACGTGCCATGCGGAGGTTACACGGACAAAAAGATGTGCGTTTAATCGCGTTTAATACACGTGGATGGTCGCACACCCGCTGCCTGTTCCTCTTGCACACACCTGCTGAATACGGCTCACTCACACGCTTACAACCATGTGAAAAAGTGATGCGTGTCCGTGGGAGCACGTATGTTACAGGCGTGTGCGTGCCAAATGCGAAGACATCAAGCGAGCGTGCAAGTGGGGAGCGTTTCCCTGAAATACGTACCTAAACCGCGAATGTGTTTTTATATGAAGCGGTTCATGTGTACGTATGGCTGTATGCACGTGTGTTCGTAACGGGGGGGTGTATTCACGCGTGCGCCCGGGCGCATAAACCCAGGCGCGTGCGGTGTGTTGTGGCGGTGTTGGGAACTGGTGTATTTTATCCTGTGAATTGGAGAGCAACGTTTTCATCTGTCAAAGTTCGGTCTCGTTCATGAAACCAATAAAGATGCCTGGTCGGTAGGTATCGCGACATTTTAGGGACACCTTTTGACTTCCAACCTCCATTTTAAGTTCTGTCCTGGAGCTTTCAGGCCCCTTGAAATCATAAAGTGAAAGGGAGAAAAACCAAAAAAAAAAAAAAGAAAAAAGAAAAGAACTGCAGAGCTCCAGCTCTAAGCTTTCAAACAGCACAAGCCAGGCCCAGAAATCATAAAACTAGCTAAAAAGTTTGTGTGACTCCACAAAAATCAGGAGCGTGGGGTTTCTTTTCGTTTGCCTTCTCCCGGGGCTTTCAGATTTCACTCCGGTTACATCACCTCACTTTCCGACACAGCCACAAGGTCTAGAAACGGGCTTGGGGAAAAAAAAAAAATAATGAAAATTCCTCCTCGCACAGCTTCACGTGACTCGCGGAGCTGGGAATTTCAAGCGAACAGGAACGCTCGTAGAAAAATTGCAAGAATTGGCAACAGGGGCAATGACTAATCCTGATGGGTCCTTGATAGCAACGTTTCTCGGTTCATACAATATTTTGGGGGCGTAGCTGGGCTCCGACCCAGACTTTGATCCTCCTCACGGTGATAGCAACTGCCTGGGGATGATCTTACCTCCCGTCTGGCGGTGATGCCCTCTGGGAAATAGTCATTCAGGTTAAAGTTAGCCCTGCCGGGTGGCTTGAATTGACGTGGGGAGCTGGAATAGATCACTGGGGTTCCTGTCATGGGACTGATGGGGGCTTGAACGTTTGCAGCTCCCTGGATGTGGGAGGAAAAGGTGATTTTTTTGGTTCCATGTAGCGGTGTTGGACTGCGACCCGAGTTGGTTGCCGGGGAGGGTGTAGACTCTGCGCGACTACATGCACTCTGCGAACCGAGGGTTTTGGCAGAAACGCAGTGTTTCTAGTTAAAAAAGTTGGTATTTCCAAATGTTTTAAAATCCACATCCCTGAATTACTGTCAGGGAAAAGAAGAAGAAGAAAAAAAAGTATTAATTAAAACCAGGGACGACGGAAGCCTCTGCCAAGCAGAAGGTTGGGATCGTATAGCAGCATCACGTGCTCCTCGCCCCTTTCCTAGGCAATAGGCTGCGGAATGATCAAAGAAAAGGGAGAAACGGCAAACCGCGACTGCTGTCGATGCCAGAGCCATCGGGGAGGGGAATCCGGGCACCGCGGCTTGTAACAGAAAGCCCTGTCGAAGGCGAGAATAAAGCTGACATTGACTGAGGTGGTGCCAGCAGACTGTCCTTAGGCAAAACAGTAACTTAACATTCATCGACAGGAGCGAACAGAGGAAAGAAACTTTCTAGGTTAATTTGTGTCATCGATGCAAAGCAAAGTTTGGCGCTTTCCAGCGTTGCGTCCCTAAAAGTACCCGACTCCGGAGGAAAAAGGTATTTAAAAGACAGCAGCTGCTAGAAAAGCTTTAATCCTGGATGAGCATCCCCATTCCCACAAACTGCTGTGAAAAGCCAAGGGTGGTACGGGCAGCAGGGAGGCAAAAATGCTGACTGTGAGCAGGAACACCTTTTTTTAGGCTTTTCTTCATTTTCCTTTCACGTGAGGCCGGAGCTGGGGTAACATCACGGCGAGAGCTCCGAGACATCATCATCTCCCCATCCCTGGTCGCCTCATTTCAATAACTGCTCAGCCGCATACAAACCAGGAGAATCCCAAACGCTGGAAAGCTGGAGGGGATCCCTCGCACCCTGCAGGTACGTGGAGCTTTGAGCCCGTAATCTCATCCGGCAGCCCCATGTGCCGGCCCTTTCCTGCGGCGCAAGGTTCAGAAATTAATCTGCCCTCCGTGACGGCCGATCCACCCAAGGGTACATCACGGCAGCCCCATCTGCGGCTGCAACTGTCCTTACAATTCATTTGCTGCGCATTGATTTTAAACCTCTTTGCTTTGTAGACGGGACCGATAGCAAGAGATATCTTGCTCTCCAGGCAGGGCTCCTAAAGTGCTTTGCAAACATTTGTTAATTAAGCTCTTCTATGAGATAAGTAAATTACCGCAAAGCTTTGATCCAAAGCTCCTTGAAGTCCATTGGTTTCGGTGAGTCCAGGTCCGTGGGATCAGGCCCAGGAGACCGGATTTTAAAACCCCTCAATTTTGTTAAGAGCTCGGCATATTGGCTGCAGATGGAGCGCTAAGCTACGGGGACAATCTGGCGGTGGGACGGCTGGTGCTGAGCGATTCGCAAACTTCATCGTGGTTGTAAGTGTGGAGGTTTTGGACTTCTGGTCGTGAGGGTTTTTGGAAAAACTGCCCTAAGATCGCTGAAGAAATTCCTTCGGCTTGAAATCTGGATGATTTTTAGGTCTGGGATGGAGAGGGGGTTTCAGTTTCAG
>NW_009633783.1:5170-9668 GCF_000690535.1 Cariama cristata
CTTTATTCGTGCTGCTTGTACGTGTAGTTCATTTTCCAAGGAATATTTCTTCCTCCCGTCGGAATCCCATCTTCTGCCAGCAGATAATTCCTGATTTCAATTTATAGAACGTCAGGATTACCACGCGTTTCCTTGGACATGTCCTTTTCCAAAGTTTATCCGAGGGGATGTTAGGGGTTTTGGCCAATTGTCTGCTATATCTGAATCTACATCAGCCTAGAAATCCCGGCGTAGCTGTGCTAGCGCGCGTGCGGATCCGCTCTTTGAGCATCGCACCGGTCTCTCCTGCGATGCCAGTGGGGGCAAATTTCCCGCGCGTGCTCCGATCGCCTGCCTGGTGCATCCGCCGTAAGTCAGATGCTTCCTGGACATGTCAAACCCAGGGCTCTCGTGCTGGCCAGATGGTCCGCGTACACCCGGCAAATCCAACCCGTCCAGGATGTCTTGGATTCACCGCACGTTCATCGGCAAGCTGTGCGGCGCATGTGCACGTATTTCTATCCAGGAAATCTTGTACGGAAATATCGCAGCCCCATCCAAGGGACTTACCTCTCTCCTCTTACCCTAACAGATGAGCACTGTCTTCACGGGTTTGCTTGGGAGAGGGAGATGCGCCGTATTTCCAGTTTCGAGACGAGGATCTGAGTCGTGGGACCGAACCAACCTGCGTTAGGTTTGCAAGCAGAGGGGCAGATCTCTTTTCCTGAGCTACGAACAAGCGCTCTCAGCACGGTAACGTTGTCCTGCTTGAGGCCACCGGTTTAATGCCTCTTTCCGATCCTGGGTGATGTTAAATGAAAACAGGGAAGGTTTATAGCTAGGGGCGAGGTCCAATGAAATCCCATCGCCTTTCAGGAACACGGAGGTGGGTGATGGGGCTGGCTGCAGTCGTATTTTTGGCCAAACGAGACCAACAAAGAGCTCAAAAGTGTGGGTTTGGATATCCTTGCACGGAGCGAAAGGTCAATGCCTCGTCCCCGCTGACTGTGCTGGAAAACGGTGACGCTGGTTGTTCACAAAGCGCTCTCAACACACCAAGTCAGATAGAGGTAAAAGACAACTTTTTTTCCCTTTAACTTAGGTGTTTGCTTGTAACGAAAGCAGTTTATAAATCTCAGGGAGTGGTAGCGTGCATGATCCTTAAGTTTTTTGTGTCTTTATAAGCAATGTGACCAAGGTCATACAGTGTGTCCGTGGCACAGTCCAGCAGAGCCAAGGTCCTGGTTTTTCTCCTCTACACAAGCACTATCCCTCCAATTTTGTGTAGGAGCACCTTTCTCTTTCTCCCTTCCTTACCTTTCCCCATCGTATTCCACGACGGTTGTTGCCCGTTGTGCCAGAGATGAAGAAAGTCATTACGTTGCACGTGATGCCTCCTTTCCAGGGATGCTTTAATCATCCCGTCGTACTCCGGAGCTCTTCCTGTTGTTTCTAATTTTAGTCTCGTGGTGGAAGTTGCAGCACGGTGTTTCGGGGTGGGATGGAGGCTAAGCCACGCAGGTGTCTTGTGATCATTGCGACACACCTCGTCGCTCTTAATGCTGCTCCAGCATCCCCTTTTTTTTGGGAAAAACCCAAAGAGCACCTCTTGTAGCTTTTTTAGATGATTTGAAGTCGCTTCTTCAAGCCCAGGGATGGACGATGCCTCTCCAGAGGCTCAGCACTGACGGTGGGGACCTGCTTTTCCAAACAGCTCGGCTTTCCTGCAGGCACCTCAATCAGGGTCAAGTTTTTCCCAGAGCATTTCCCTCCTGGATCTGCCTGTCTGGGCAGACTCCTGCGGGAACGCTGAGCAATTTGGAGCGAGCTGGTCCTCGCTACTGCTGTGCAAAGACGACCTTGTCAGCTGGCTGCAGTCAGCAAAGGGACTCTTGGCACGAACAAGCGGGTGACACTAGCAGGTCTTTGCATTTATTTGCTCTCTGCCAATTCCAAATCCTTTTGGAAGCATCTCGCAGCGTGAAGAGGGGGCATCTTAGCAAAATGGCAAAGTCCCACCTGATCGCAGGGCTTGCCTGTTGGCCTGAACCTGTTGACCAGCCTCAACCGAATTTGGCAGAGGGATGAAGGCCTCAGAGGTGTTAAACTCCTCGAGTTTTGCGCAAAGTGATGCCTCTGTAGAGGAGAGAGCCCTGTAAAACCAGGTTGCAGCATCCACTCCACTGGATAAGAGGATCCACGTGGGATTCCTGCTCCACGTCCAGCTCCTGTAGACCCAACCGATTCTTCACTTCAAGTCCCTCCGGGCTCAGCCTTGCATCGCTTCGCTCCGGGTGCTGCTCACGGTGATGGAGGTTCGGGAGCGGAGCACGAAGGGCTGGCGTGAGCAAGGCAGAGTAACCCGGCTGGAGGAAACCGCAGAGCCACGGGGACCTGCGAGTCCTCGAGATTTGGCTTTACGATGGGACTAGGAGCAGACGCAGTGGTAAGGGAGAAGGAGAGGCCGAAGGAGAAGATGCTCTTTTTCATCTATTCCTTCTCCTCCCGGGGCATTGCTGTTTAAGGGTCACTTGAGTTAGCAAGAGCTGTCTTTCTGCCCGCTCGCTGTGAAACCCGGGGTTGCTTTCTCCACCTCAGTCCTGCACGGTTCCAATCCGAGACAGAAAAATAAGAGCTCAGAAAAGCTAATTTGAGCATGTTCAAGGCTTCTTAGAGTTCTCCCCTTCCAGGGGTTAAGGATCCTGACAATACCTCTGATTGCTAGGTTTGAAAAAGGGGAAGAACAAGGGCTGTGGCCAGACAGATGCCCTCGACCCACCTTGGGTTTTGCCCCCAAGTTATTCCCGAGGGCGCCGGAGTGTGCCAAGGCGCGCGAACCGCGCGATGAAGCAGAATCAGGCCCTGAGCCAATTTAACCCTTCTTCTTATCAGTCTAGACATCCTCATTATCCAGATAAATGTCTGATCCCTCACTGAATCCCGCTAAGCTCCTGCCTTTAGGGCGCTGAATGCAGAGGGCACTCGCCCTAACCCGGGGCTCCCCTTTGGGTGGGAGATCTTGCTCCCGGTCGCGGTTCCAGCGCTGGGAGCAGGTTGCGGAGCCAGCGTGTATTATTAAGAGTGCTTTTGCCAATTACCAGTCATTACTAATGCCTTTATTACTATTATTTAATAGATCATGTTAATTATTATTATTCATTTGCTTTAAAAGAAGTGTTTCCATAGCAACGGGGAGATGTGTGCCACTTTTCAGGCACATCAAGTGGACATGTTCCCAGCCTCCTCCAAAATGGGCTGAGAGCCCACCCCGGGGTAGGGTGCTGGGACTCCATCGTAGCTGTGCTGAGATCCCCCTGCGGACTGGTACCCCCAGGGCCATCGGAGAAGGTGACAGCCCCATCTCTGTCACTGAAAGGTCCCTTGGGCCATTAAAAAGTTCCTGCTGGATGCAGACTTTGTGCCTAAATGTTGAGGCTCCGCAACGAGAGCAGCGTTGGTGCGATAACGTTCATATTTGTGTGTGTGTGACCCAGGATTGAAGGCACCTGCTGTTAATTATTGCATTGCTGAGTGCCCTGGGCTCCAAGACTCCCTGAGAAAGTGCCTTGTCCCCTTTTATATTTTCCAGTCAGCTGCAGAAGGACCAGGACTTGGAAGTCAGGCAGAAATCCTGGCATTGCCTGGCTGCGGGATGCCAAATCCCTGGGCTGGTCCCTAAAGACGCCTCCGGTGCGATGGGAAGCTGCTGCCGGCACACGGAGGAGGCTCTGAGCCTCTGCGTGCGCTGCGATGGTCCTTGGGGACGAAGGACCGTCCAGGCAGCGGCTGCTGGGATGCCACCTCCCTGGTCCCCGACGGTGGACGGGCTCTGGTACAGGTAAGCTTGTGCTGGAAAGGGAACGTGGGGGACGGCGCGGGCTCTTCGAGGGTGTACAGAAAGCATCACAGGTTTGCCGAGGCTGGAAAGGGAACCCAGGCATGCTGCTTCCTCCTGGCCTTGCAGATGAGGTTTAAACACCAAGTCCATGTTTAAAGTTAGTCTCTGACTTGTCCGGTTCTGCTCCCGCCGTACCCAGCCGGCCTTCGCTCGATGCTTTGTTGCGATCGTTCATCTTGTATGACGTGAGACCAGCCCGGGAAGGATGCGGCTCCCAAAAAGTGGGGGGGGTCGAGGGGCTGGAGGTGTGAGCGGGCGAGGAGTGGGGTCAACCTGTAGTTCGCTGGGGACCACCTACACCGGCGATGGTGGAGATAACCACGTGTCGGGGCTGTAAGCTGTGTCCTCCGGAGGGGAGTTTGCAGTAGAGGAGATGCAAGTAGATGGAGTAGAGGAGATGCGAGCACCCAAGGTGAGCCTCGGCGGGGAGCGCTAGGGCTGGGGCACGCCCTGAGCCCCCAGTGTTGTTCAACAAAAGCCCGTGCCCAGCGATAGCTCCGAAATGAGCTGATGCACTAATTGGCACCTTTGCTGGCAGCCTGAACACAGAGCCTGGTGCTGGGGAGCCTGTGGGGACCTCGGCTCCCATCTGCTCGACTTTGAGGGGGACCTGCGCGGCGC
>NW_009633783.1:9804-10071 GCF_000690535.1 Cariama cristata
CCGTCATCGGCAACTGCATTCCCCCCCCGCTTTCTGTGTGGTCAGAGCGGTGGCAATCGGTCATCTTCGTGTGATGAGGCAATGGCTCAATCCAGCGAGTCCTAACCAGTGGTCTGAAAGCTGGAGCCTTAAGGGGAAACCAGCAGCGACGGCCCGAGCAAGCAGCGACGTTTAAAACCACTTGCTGTAACGCTTAAAAGCACTTGTTCAGCGGCAGCATGTCCTGCATCGCTCTCATTTACCCCGGCGCCTGCCTCTGCTCCCCTG
>NW_009633783.1:10486-15061 GCF_000690535.1 Cariama cristata
TGCCCAGCAGCTAATCCCAGCTCCGCTCTGAGAAGGATCTCGAATAACAAACGTCCGTGGTCGAGGCCAGCTGGATTTGATTTAATAACAAAGCAGGGGGGCTTGGGATCATTTCAGAGCCTGCCAAAGGGGACGGATCCTCTGCAAGCAGCAAAGGGCCACCTGGTGTAAAACCAAGCTTGAGTCGCCGACGGCTCGGATGCTCCCCGAAATGCTGGGATTGCCTTGGCTGTGGGAACGTCCTCCTGCTCCTTGGGAGACGATGGGGTCCCGGCCACCCGCGGGGCACAGGGCTGTGCCCAGGGCACGAGGGCTGCAGGTTTCTCACGTGGACGTGGCCAGGAGGGAGAAGGGGAAGGGGAGCCCTGAGGTTTCCACAGCCGCGGGTTGTGATGCCTCACCTCGGGGAGGGCTCAGCGCTGCCTTGGGCTCAGACTTCTTAATGGGGCGACCAGCGAAAGGAGCAGGGGGCAGCTCTTGACCCTGCTTCTGCAAAGCCCAAGAGACCCCCACTGCATCCCACGACGGCTGAAGCTTCCCACTCCTTGGTTTCAGCATCTCGGAGGCAAGGAGGTGGCTGAGGGCAGCGTCGTGCCATCCCTGGGGTATGCCAAAGGAGGAGGCAGTGGGTCAGGTGAGGGAGCAGCACCCAGGGCACTGATGCTGATGCCAGGTTTTACCAAATCCCACCCTGGCTTTTGCCTTGGAGAGGGTGGGTGGCCGGGCTTGGCTTCCCTGCCTGGTGGGTGATTGCGGGGAGGTGTTTCTGGCATATGGCACAATTCAGCACTTTGGCAAAGAGCCACCCAGCTGGCTGAGCCCCCCTCCTGCCCTCACGGGACATGTGGAGCCCCATCCTAGAGCCCAGGAGATGTCAGGAGAGGCAATGGGCTCCTTGGGCCATGCCTGATCCATCCCCTTGCTTAGAGGAGCCGCAAGGTCGATGTCAGCGGGGCGGATGCTCGGGGCAGTGGGGAGAGGCAGAGCTGGGGACCAGGCTGGCTGCAGGCAGCACCGAAAAGTCTTTTACCGGGTGATGCTCCCGCGGCAGACAGGGTCGTGGCACAGCAGAGCGGTACCTCACTGCCGGGCCATCCCAACCGTGGTGTTCGCCATGTCTGCCAGTTGGTGCCTGGGCCAGGCAGCCTCCCTGGAGATCTTGTTTCTGGAAACCGGAGAAGCTTTGGCGCTGGCCCCACCAGCTCCCCGAGCAGCGGGGAGGTGCTGCTGTCAGCCCAACACCTGCAGCTCAGCCCGGCTGTCAGCCTGCTAACTATTCCCGTCCAGATCGCTTGGCTCTTTGCCTTGGGAGCAATGAGATCCCGGCGCCAGCGATGTGCCGGCAAGAGCAGAGGAGCGTTTTGTGCTCGAGGGAGGATGCCGGGGCCGTGCAGGAAGGGCGGTGGGAGGCGGGAAGGAGCGGGGGTCCATCCCAGAAGCAGGGAGCCAGGGAGCCGGGCTCCGTGTCCGGCGTGCTCCGTGCGGAGAGGCTGGGAAGCAGGAGCTATCGTTTGCACCCCGAGCCTCCAATGGCCCATGCTGTCTTTTTGGTTCAACGCTATGAGTTTTACTTACACGGAGCACTGGGTTCATCTCCATCCCCATCCCACCCGATCCTTGGTGGCATCACGTTAGCTTGCTGTCACCCAGTAACCTTGTTGGCAGCGTGTCCTGTCTCCTGCCTGGCTCACCGGGACTATCTGCTGTCCGGGAGCCTTTTTTCCCCCCTCTCTCCTCCCTCTGCAGCCTGCCTGGAGGGAAAAACAGCCAGGGAAAGGGAGGTAAACGCGGGGCTGCCACGCCGCCGTACCACTGCTGGGATCAGGATGTGGTTGTTTCTCCCCACACCGGCATCAAGGAGAAACAAGGGGGTGATGCCCCCAACCCCGAGCTGCACTGGGTGCCCAAGGACAAGCGCTGCAGGCAGTGCGGACCCTGGCGAGGGATATTTCGTCTCCCCGTCCCCTTTGCATCCCTTGGTAGGATGCCAGCCCGTTATGGGAGCTCAGCACCATTTATTACCAGGCTCTGCTGTTCTAATGAGAAGCAGTTTCTCAGCCTTGGCGCCGTGCCTATAAAAATGAATCCGTGGCTGTGCTTTCGGTGCCACGTGCTTTGCAGCGAGAGCAGGGATCTGCGGAGTGGGGTGGCACAGGGCAGCGAGGAGGGGGTGGCATCCCCATGGATGAGCAGCCCGGGATTGTTGGGAGCCTGAAAGCTCTGGATGGCAGCCGGACGATTGGATGCCACCCTGGGTCTCCAGGCTGGGGACTTCTCAAAGACGAGTGACATTTCTGTCGTAAGTCCCAGCCTCCTCCAGAAGCCCCTGGGTGAGGGTGGCTACGACGCTGGCAGCCCCCAGAGCCCACCCGCCTTGGGGTCCCTGGGAGATGGGGACAGGAGCTGCCATGGATGGTGTTGTCCCAGGACTGGACTCGCCTCTTCTGTACTGCAGACGTCAGACACGAGATGGTGCTGCCGATCGCTCCCGTTCCCGTCTGGAAAACCAGGATTTGCTGAGCTGAAGCTTGGACCTTGTCCAGCTGGGACAGCACCCCATTGCTAAACACAGCCACTCCTGGGGGACAGATCGAGTGTCCCCTGCGGTGTCCGTCACCCTGCCATCGCTCCCTGGAGAGCAAAAGGGAGAGCTGGCAGCTCCCCTCGGCCGCTGCGTCTGCGGGGTGCAGGCAGGCGGGTGGGTGCGGAGAGGTTGGGGGTTGCAGGGTCCGCGCGGTAAGAGACGGTTTTGTGCCGTGTCTTTGCCAATGCAGAGTCCCACGGGAACGGAACCGGGATGGACCCGGCCGTGTGTCTGCAAAAATCCCACGACTGGTCAGAGCCTGGGTGTTGGCACTTGCTTGATGGAGCTGAGGACGGTGCAGAGCCGGTGGTGCGGATGGTGCTGTGTAATCATTAATAATACGTGGCTTTATTTGTATTACGGTGGTTTCCAGCATCCTCGGACGAGAGCGGGGCTTGGCCTCGCAGGGGGTGACGTATATATGTCCTGTGTACGTGGGGGATGCGTTCCTGGACCTGTGGGTCACCAGCGCAAGTGAGTTCATCGGAGATGTCGGGATTGGAGGCAGCCTGGGCTGCAGCTGATCACGCCGGGTGGAGTTTGGAGTTCTGAGGGATACGGGTCAAGTCAAGAGTACAATCAGGACTCTGAATTTTCGGAAAGCAAAATTCCAGCTGGTTGAGGAGTTAGTCGGTGGGAAACTGCTCTCAGGGACAAGGGAGCAGAACAGAGCTGACAGATCTTTAAGGACACTTTCCGTGGAGTGCAAGAGCTCTCAGTCCTTATGTGTTAAGAAATCAGGGAAGGAAAGCAGGAGACCAGCGTGGCTGAGTCGAGACCTGCTGGTTAAACTGCGGGGCAAGAAGGGAATGCAGGGACTGGTATCCCGGGAGAATATAGGGATGCTGCCCGGTTGTGTAGGGATGGGGTCAGGAAGGCCAAGGTGCAGCTGGAGCTGAACTTGGCAAAGGATGGAAAAAGTACCAAGAAGGGCTTCTACAGTGTCCCGGTTTTGGCTAAACGAGGACCAATTCTCCTTTCAGTAGGTTTTTCCTTCGGTTAAGTTTCTTGTAAGGAACTGCACTTTCTAAAGTCGCCTACGTGTTTTTCAGACAGCCTCTGCTTTTAGAGTTGATAGCGCTGGATGTTTATAGTTGTCCCCAAGGTAATGGTGGGATCGGTATGCAGAAAGGGCCGTGTTTGTACTGAGCCCTGTGGGAACCAAGGTCGCTGCTGGCTCTTTTATGGTCCACAAGCGAAAAGGCGTAAAAGGGTCGCACCCGTGGGAAGGAGCGGATGGGACAGGTGACAAAAACGGACCAACGCGGTATTCCATCCCATCCATGTCATCCTAAGGGATCACGGGGGTCAGTCCTTCTTCTTTGATGGCCGGCATCGCTGGAGGACTCTGCTCGCTCTCCTGTCTCCGATCCCAATCCGTGTATTCCTGAATCTGGTTCCCATCTGCTGCAGAGTCCTGTCCGGGACATCCCAGCGCCCACCCCGCCACGTCAGCGGTGCGAGCCACCGCAGCACTCCATCCCGTGATCATCATTGGGAAGCTCAATACTGGTTTTAGATATTTTTATTTCTATTGTTAGCAGTATTAGTATTAATATCCTCTTTTTCATTGTTATTGTTTTATTAAAGTCGTTTAAATTTCCCAACCCGTAAGTCTCCCTCCCCCCTGTCATCCTCTTTAATTGCCAGCCCAGCCTTAAACGGTGACGTACAGGTATGTCAGCCCGAAAAGGAAGGTCCGTGTACCGCCCGGTCCCTGGTCCCGAGGAACATGACTGGTAACAACGGACGAGAAGAAGGCTTTTTTGATGGACAAGGAGAACTTTTTTGCTTCAGTCTTCACTGGCAACCTCTCTTCCCACACCTCTCGAGTGGATGGACCGCAAGATGGGGACTGGGGGAGCAAAGTCCCTCCCACTGTAAGAGAAGACCAGGTTCATTATCACCTGAGGAACCCGAACACACACAAGTCTATGGGCCTGATGAGATGCCTCCCAGAGTCCTGAAGGAATTGGCTGGCGCAAGTTCCA
>NW_009633783.1:15092-15303 GCF_000690535.1 Cariama cristata
AACAGCATGCCCATTTTTAAAAAGGGTAGAAAGGAGGACCCTGGGAACTATCAACCTGTCAGCCTTACCTCGGTGCCTGGGAAGATCTTGGAACAGATCCTTCTGGAAGCTACGCTAAGGCACATGGAGGACAGGGAGGTGATGTGAGACAGCCAGCACGGCTTCACCAAGGGCAAGTCCTGCCTGGCCAACCCAGCGGCCTTCTACGCTG
>NW_009633784.1:0-75361 GCF_000690535.1 Cariama cristata
CTGAAGTGCAGGGTAGTGAGCTTGCTGTGTGCCCTGCCTGCTGCACACCTTGCCTGCTGCCCTAATGATCCCGAACTCCACCATTTCATGGTCACTGCAGCCAAGGCTGCCCTTGGGCTTCACATTCCCCACCAGTCCCTCCTTGTTGATGAGAACAAGGTCCAGCATAGCACCTCTCCTCATTGGCTCCTCTATCACTTGGAGAAGGAAGTTATCATCAATACATGTCAGGAACCTCCTGGATTGCTTATACCCTGCTGTGTCATCCCTCCAACAGATATCGGGGTGGTTGAAGTCCCCAGTTAGGACCAGGGCTCGTGAATGTGAGGCTGCTCCTATCTGTCTATAGGGCGTCATCCACTCGGTCTTCCTGGTCGGGTGGCCTGTAGCGGACCCCACTATAATGTCACCTGAAGCTGTTTTTAGACACAGAGGTCTGCGATACCGGTGAGGGCTTAAACTGATTGCTCAGTTTTATGTACCTCAACATACAACTTGTGGAAACAACTTTTCCATGCTCAAGTCACAGAAATCCTTAACCTAGACCTGAAGATCCAAGCCTCAGCTCTCATATCTCTTGTCCAGCCATTCCTCAGCTGCATGAGCAGAAAGAAAATGTGGACTTAGGAAATGATGTGAAGGGAGAGTGAAAGTGCAGAGGACACCAGGCAAGGAGGGTTCAGCTGACATCTCTTAATTTGGCCAACCTTGACACTTAGGTTTCTTTTCCTCCTTTTGAAATCAGAAGGACATGTGGACTAAGAAATCCAATAAGTGTACATGATCAACACATAAACTTAAGCGCATAAAAATATTGTTAGAGGAACATGAGCTGGCAGTCTCATTCATTTTAAATAAGTTTAAAACATACAATTACATCCTTAATCTACATTCCACACTGCACTGAATAATGTGAATACCAAACCCTCTATCAGAGGGCAAAATTAGCTTAGTGGATCAGTTGTTCGTTGCTTTTTTCTTTCCTATTTTCCCTCTTCCTTCTACCTTCCCTCTAGTATGTAACAAATAATTTTTTCAATTTCTTTTTTTCTTAAACTTCACCAACTTTATTCCATTTGCATTGTGACTAAGTTTTATCAAGGCCTCAAGAGACAGAGATGTAAATAGATGTTGGAAAAAGTCTTAGAGTATCTCTCTGAAGTATTTCTTATTTTTCAGATTTTTTCTTGAGTTATCCATATAACATCCGCCCACAAGATGCTTTTCAGCCACTACAAAGAGGAGCACTTTTAATGCAGTGTTTGTGTTTGACTATAGAGCTTCTTACCAACAAAAAAGAAACTATTTTAAGTTAATTGGGATTTAAGAGCATAAACCCCATCAACTGTGAAAGGAAATTAGAACCTTAGCTGTTTGTTTTGACTTTTACAGCTTCATCTGCTCCAAAGAAAAAACATCGTGCTGTATCCAGAATCACCATCACGAGTATATCCTTTTCACTAAAGCAGGTTGAAGCAATTTAGAACCAAATAAAGAAGCAAATAATATCCACGCAGGAATTTTTGCAGACTCATAATACTCCATATTATTCCAAGGAATAGCCTCTTGTCCTGTGACTACCTGTCTGTTAGAATTATTTAAAAGTTTCAGACATAAACTAGTTGCTCCAGAGCCATAATGCAGTTGCTTCCATGGTAAATCACTGGAACGTCCACCTCACAGTGTTGGACAGAGCAGTGGAATTCAGGACAAAAAGGCATAAAATTCTTTAAACCAGGGTAGTCAGCTCCTAATCCTTACAGCTCTTTAGAGAAGAGACATGGGATTCTTAAACACATCAAAGGTAGGATTCACACTTCAATTCAAGCTGTATAAAACCATATAAAAATTATATATTCAACTTCTTAGCCTGATGTCCAATTTTCTTCTCTGCAAAGGAGAGACAAGTGACTTGCAAAGGGCAATTCCTTCTAAAACTGATACATAAAATAGGTGGATTGAATTGCCAGGTGATTTTCACAGGGCAGAGAAGGATCCTCGTTAATTAACCTGCTTTAGAGACATTCATTTTTGTTTGTTTAAATTACAAGACATAAATCCTCATTGTCATCAATGTAGGCTTTATATCTCACACTGACTTCTTATCCTGGGAGAGGGATTTTACTGAGGAAAGAGTCATACAACTGTCAAATAAATTAACACAAATTAAAAAAAACTCCAACACTCAACAAGCATGGTACACTCTACCATCCCCAAGAACAGTTGTTAATTCACAGATATCAGTCCATCAAGTTATTATAGTCCTTAGTACTATGCTAAGAAACCATAGATATAAGGATGAAAATTACATATTTTAGCACTTTGTGACTTATAGGGAATGTTCCAAAGCTAATATTGTGGGGGAACTTTACAACTGCTTGAATATGTCTCTCCAAAAGTATTAAAATTTCAAATGAATACCCAGGGTGGGAAGTCCTTAATCATTATTGTGATCTTAATTAGCATTGATTTGTTGTCCAGCTGCAAGCTCTTCATTTCCACAGGGAATACCTATTTTCACAGGAGTAGAAATTACATCAATTCAAAAAGTGAATGAAGCTAAAATTAAGCATTTTTTAAGCTTATTTCTGAATAACCCAATAATTGACAGGAGCATTACTCATCACAGAATCTGAGGAGAAAGGCTCCTGAGAGCAATTCTTTTTTTCTCTTACTCAAAAATGCACATATGTTTCCTTTCATTCTTTCTTCTGGGCATAAGGTGTCGAAAAGGAATAGAGTTTCCTAAACATGTTCACAGTTTAAATGCACTGTATGCTTGGATATGAAACCAGCAATTCCAAGTAATTGTAAGAAGGCTGTACACATCCATACGCAGTAAGTGACAGAATGTATAAATAGGAATCTCCAGGGGGAAAGAAAACTTTAACAGATATCTTGGGATTATGCAAAGAGTATGTAGATGTGCAAGAGCAAGTCAATGCAATCCAGCCACATTTAACTGATGTAATGTCTCATGCAATATTGGTGTCACAAAGCCAATTTCATGAGCTAACAGGAGGCAGAGCCTGATCAGAAAGCTTAATTAATACTATGGGTTAATCCAAATCAAACCAAAAGATTTTCAGTGAATCTTGGTCTGTTTTTCATCGAGCTCCTAGAAGACATTTGGCTGTCATCTGGGTACAACCATGGGTAAAGTCCCATAATGACCCTGGACCTCTGAAACTGAAGGCAGTCTTTGGATGGAGTCCACTGGGCTCTGAAGCAGTTCATCATGACTTGATGACCTGGAAGAAAAGGAATAATAAATCTAGCCTGGCTAAACTGTGCAGCTGGTGATTTGTTTGCAGACACCACTCACTTTTGCCTGTGAATGAGATGAACCTGTGACCTGGTATGTATCATCCAAGCATTTCAATTCATCTGGAAGTCAGAAGGGATTAGCAGCTGTAGCTCCACTACCTAACTGTACATGGCTTGTAATTAGATGGAGTAGATGCACAGGGTATGTTGCTGTTCTTGGCATTCATAATCTTCACAAGCACTCATTATAAGGAAAGAAAAAAAACAAATAACCCAAAGGAAGAGCTCAACAGGGGAAAAAAGACCCAAGAGTTATTTTAAGCCAATTCAGTTGCTTTTCCTACTGCCCTTTCACACTAATTCTCTCTGTTGGATGACACAAAGGAAACTGGCCCACTTGTGAGTTATTTCACTCAGATTTGTCCCATTCTGACTCCTCTAGTGATACAGAGAAAATAATTTCATTCCTCAGATTAAGTAACAAACCAATAAAGGGTCTAATTTTGCAGAGACATCGTATTCCAGTAAGGAAAGATTTGTGAACTTAAGGCACCAAAGAAAAAAAAAATAGCTTTCGTGGAGAAAGTGAGAAACTGGGTTTCTGGCTGGAAGCAGCCTCAATTCCTGCAGCAAAGCCTGATCCAGAGTAGGCCTTTTCATCAGGTTCAGTGGGTCTCACACCAGGGGCAAAGTACTCAGGAAGTCCCAAGATTGAGCATTTATTCCCAGAGTCGCCATCAGTGGGTTAGAAATAATTGATCTATAATAATATCATGCATAGGAAAAGTAAAAAGAAAAAAACTTCTGTCTCTTCTGACCTAGTTTCAAACTTGAGCTAACATGCCTTGTTTTTTTCCTTGACCTCAACTCATCCAGCTGCTTTTCTTTCCCTTCTCCAAGGCTTGCATTTCGTTAAAGCTGGGAAGATGTAGATAATAAGCAAATCACTAGCAAAATATCATGTGTCAGCTCACACTCTACCCTCATCTGTACTGTTATGGATTGTGCCAGTCTGCATCTGACACCTTGGTAATTTCACAAACCGAAGATCAAAGAGAGAGGGTCTAGCCCACCACAGAAAGACTGCCAAATCAATACTCTTCGTTTTACAGATGTAGGGTTCAACCAATTGCTGTGTCTGGCCTGCTGTGTACATTGTATTAAACCATTAATTTTCAGGGTGCCAAAGGGAAGCCTAGGGAGAAGCATAAAATAAAAAACTGCTACATTTTAAGACCTCCCAGGGCATTCAGAACAAATTTGTTTCTTGTTTAGTTAAACATTGAAGAATTTCAATACCCAAGACCAGAGATTGTCTGATTGGTGATGACAGAATTGTCTTATATGAATTGAGGAATAATTTAAATTTCCTTCATTAAATATATATTTGTAATGTATAATATTTTTTCTTTCTTTCTATTATATATTATTCTATCCCATCCCAGAATGAGAAGCTACAAATTATCAGTGCCACACAGGTATCAACATTTAACATAACTGTTGATTTCTTTGCAGAGTTTCCCTTGTCTTTGTGAAAGAGGTCTGAAGCCCAGCTATTAATCAGGCTTCTGGCATTTTCTTAATGGTGTGACAAAGAAGCAACCATTTTGATTTAAGGAAACCAGAGCTTCCTAGTTAGGATCCACTGGGATATGTAATCAAGTTGAGGTAGCCAGGAGAGGATCCACATTCAATCAGTCTGTATCTATATTCCCATTACACCAATATTTGTAGGACTAAGCAGTCATTACAAAAATCAAACTCAATTTAGAAGAAGAAAACTTACTCAATTTAATTTGACAAGGGAGTGATTATATTCTTACGAAAACATAATTTCTTTTTTGAGATCAGCGTATACTTGGAGATCACAGTTAAGCTTTCAGTCCTGTAGCTACTTCATCAAACCCCACAGGTTACCTTATATACAACACCAGTAAAACCCACTATCACAGAGCAAAAGTGCTGCATAGCAGTCACTCCAAATGTAAGGGTGTATCACCCTAGGTGATAAAACCAGTGTTCACGTAGGATGGAGTTCAGCTGTGAAGCACATTATCATCCCGTTGCACAGAGCACTGTTGAAAAAATGGCTTAATAATTTGCACTAACACTTAGCAAGCTAGACACCTTTAATCTGAGCATTCTAACAGCTCAGGCATGAAAGAAATTCAAATCACAATATTAGTCTCCAATACTTATTGTATTTAAGGCCAGTCTGGCAGCTTTTGAAAGGCAAGGCCTGTTGCTGTTCCCTAGGTGTGTGACCCCATCAGATCTGAACTCCATGGCCTGCTTGCTCCCTAAAGACTGTCTTGGGAGGCTGCTGTCAGAAGCAGCAATTAGCATTGATTGAGAAGAGATTCATTATGATGCAGACACCTGTCTAAGAAAAACTGGACTAGAACCATTAAATCATTTTAGTCAGCTAAATGAACAGCCATTGGTGCCAGCTTTCAGGTAGTGCCAACAAAGCTGCCTCTAAAACTGATGACTTATGTAGAGGTCTCTTCATCCTGAACCGTATGTTCTTTGAGGGAGAAAATCAGACGATGACAAGCAGTTTCAGTCTTTCCTTTGTTATCAATGGGCAACAATTTAATGAGCAGTTAATTGAGACTTCACCCACATTCATTATCCATCTACTATTATTGCACTTACCTCAAGCAAGTAATTTTTTGCCCTCAGCCTTCCGTTAACTTCGATGTCTCACAGTGGATGTCTGACCAGCCTCCACTTTACTGGCTCAGGACCCTTGATAAGAATCACTGGCAAAGCCGATTTGCAGCATAGAAAAGAGTTAAGAGTCTCATAGATTGTTTAATAAAGGTAGTGTCATTTTCAATTATACAGCACAAACACTCCAGTAAATTCTATGTCACATCACCAAGGAAACTCACTGCAATAATTCAGTCAAAGCCAAAGAGAGGATTTCTACAACAGTTTAATAATAACAATGTGTTCTTCTCTGTTGCCCTTTATCCAAGGATATCAGTGCCTTCACCAATATTAATTCATTTTCTAAACACAACTTCAGAGTGTAATTTCAGGAAATTAATTGAGTATGACATTCCTATGTATCCTAACTGTTTTTCCCTTGCCATCTCTCTGTAGAGCACAAAAAATCCCCATGAGCATCTCCAAATCGTGTGATGAGAAATTCCTTCCTCCACCTTATGCAACTAGCGTCTTGGACATGACAAATGTAAAAATTAAGGAGGTATAGTATTCTTGCATCTACTTTGCAGTTCATCCAAATTCTCTTTTATGATCCCCGATAAGAAGTGCACCAGCCTGGAATACATAAAGCCAGGAGTTACAAAGGCTGCTGGGTAATGAAGGACACAAATAATTGGATTAATTTTTAACCATGCCTCTTACCCTATGTGTCTGTATGCAGAGTTCCTGTAACGACATGAAACAGTGGATTGTAATCTCCACACAAAGTAGTGTGGTCAGAGTGAAAAAAGGTATTAGAATGGTAATCAGCTGAACAGAGCCACAGGCTTGCAAGATCTTTCTACTTTCCCCAGACACACTCTATCAGATGTCTTACGACAGCACATTTTCCTGATCCATGACTCAGTTTCCCTGTTCAGGAAATTAGACCTACTCTGTTTGCTGTGAGAGTAGTGCACATGTCCTTTTATATCCTAGCACAGGAGACAAAGAAAGGCAAAGTATTGCCCAGGCACTTTAGGAAGTGACAGTACTGCAACTAATGACTGCAGATCATATTTTTAGTGCTGCCTTTTCCTCTAACTTGTTTTCCTTTCATTCTTTTCTCTCTGTTCTCACATAGGCCAACTTGATCTATGCTCAGGTCACTGCAAGTCTCTTTATCGAGTTTGTATCTTCAGTGAAGATTCATCCTTCCACTTTTCTAAATGTTAGTACTCTCTTTTCTTGGCAAATATGGATTTTTAACACAGCCCTTGGCATGTTCAGATACAAATCCTTATGTGTTGAAGGGGACTTTGCAGGGAGAAACTGGGAAAAGAAATCATATATGTTGCCTGGACAAAAGGACTGACCCACTGCACGCAGTTTGAGAACATTACCCCAAAACCAATGAAGGAACAGCAACAGCAGAACACACAAGCTGTAACTCAGCTTTTAATGAGACAACTGTGATTTCACGCACAGCAATAACTATTGATTTGATCATCACTGGAAGAGTGAAGATGCAACTTCCCCCCTTCCCACCCAGTTCCCTATAGCCCGTCACCTTTCAGAAACATGACACACACAAGTAGCATGTAGCTGAAATATCACAGCAGACACAAAGAGTGGTTTAGGACACAAGATGACCGTGGCTTGCACAAGAAATACAAACCTGCCAACTTGTTCTGTAGCTGCAGGACATTTAATCCATACCAACACTTGCTCTCAGCTGGGGTTGATCAGTGTTTATTCAATGCTGACTATGGTTCACTAGGAGCAGAGCCAGCCCTCCTGGTTTTCTTCAGTGTTAGTTCATGCGTAAGAAAATCATACTGGACCAAACAAAAGACCTTTTAGTTTCATGTCCTATGTCCATCTCCAGTCAACAGCAGATACTTAAGTGAGAAGGCAAGCAGAAATCCCTGGATTAGGGCTTTCCAGAGTGAGAACAGAGGTTTTTGTGATTAATCTCCCATAGTGGATTCTTGCTTTATAAATAATTCAGTTCATTTCTGGATCTCTTGGAAGATCTTCATATCCATAAACTCCTGAAATGAGGTTTAATATCACAGCATATACAAAAGCACTACTTCTGGTTTCCTGGGAACTTGCCAGCTAGCAACTTCACATACCCACAGCTTGCCTCCAATATTCTTGCAATGAGCATTGCATACACTGAGGTCTGATAAGAAAAGATGCATATGTGCAGTCTGAGGGTGGTCTCTCCTCAGGCAGTGTGCAAGAATGATTTTAGGGGAACTCAGCGGTTTCTAGTGTGGTTCCTGAACCATTGGAGAGACCAAGAGTGTTTGCATTTATGTATTTTCCCTTTTCTCCACATCACAACTTAAAAAAAGGAGAGGTAAGCAGCAGGGCATCTCAAGTCTGCCAATGACATGGGTGATTTTAAGTAGACAGCAGAGCAGACAAACCTGTTGCACTGCAGAATGCTATTAGTATTGCTTGTTTTGTTCCCTTGCTAACTCAAGCTGGGGAGCAGAAATGCATCTGTAGGCTATTCTTCTCACCTTCTCCTTCCCAGAGTGAGTGTGGTCCAAGGTCTGATCTGGATCAGGAGCAGCCCTTCACCTTCAGCCTCCTCTTACAGGCCTGAGAAGGAACCTGCGCATGAAGGTGATTTCCACCCACTCACCAGGACCTACCTGACTCCTTACTTTGGCAAAGACCATTACCAAGATCCACTTACAGTGAATGAATTTGGTATGCAGCACCATTGCATTTTTCTAGCTTCCCTTTCCACCAAGTTTGATGTTCTCCTTCCTTCCCTGAATTACAATGGGCTACGCAGGCAGTGTGGCTGCATCTCTCTATATAAGTGAAATACTAGGGAGCAGCTTAAATCATGATGAATTCCTGTAAGATGCAATATTTGACTGCCAGATGACAGTTTGAGCAAGAGCAGTGCTGGTGTTCTTCAGGACTTTGGGGGGATTTCTCTAGAGGAAATTTTTTGTAGAAAAACAAGACTGCAGAGTTGTGAAGCTGTCACTGCTGGGCTAAATAGTAGAGCAGAGCATTTGGAGAGATTTAAACTCCAGTAGTGAAACTTGTGCTCAAATCCTGGATCAAAAGTGAGCAGAGCTAAAAATAAAAATAAAAACAAAATAAAAATAAAATAATCCCTCTTCTGAAAAGGCAGTTTCCTTCTGATTAACTGAGGGACTGTTACTTGTGTCTGGTCTTTCCTCCTGGAGACTCCATACTATATATTGATCTCTTATTGCTTGTACTTTATAGCATGCATACCTTTTAGGACCAATAAAATCCCATATACTTTAGAACTTACAGAAAGTGGCTGAGACATAACAAAGATTTAGAAAATGACTGAGATATAGTCAGATTAGAATAGTTCTGTTTGTCTTTTACAATTGTATGTATACACACACAAACATACATACTATATATCGAGAAACTTAAACAGAAATAAAATTTCCAACAATTCAATTTATCCTAGATTTTTTAAAAACTCTAAGTTAGACTGGGCTTGAATGCTAGCAATAGCAATGAACAATTTCTCAAAGGGTTTGGCCTTATTACTAAGCTACTCTGGTAATCATAATGCCTGAATCCAAAAGCTTGTTTACATGGTCTGCTGCCTCCTTGCATGAACTATTGACCATCTGTATAAGAGTTTCCTGGGTAATGGATAGAACTCAAACATGTGATGATCCCACATTAGCAATAATGAAAAAAAAAAAAAGTTCTTATTTTCCCCCAGAATCAAAGGCTTAATAAAAGTAACTCAACTTGAACTAGACTGTGTTGCCAGGAGCTACGGAGGGGTGGATGAATAGCAAGAGAATTTTAAGGATGTATTTTCATTTACATAGATGTTTCAAAAGGAGGAGAAAAAGCATGAGAATGGGAATGACTGAAACACACTGAATGGTAGATACTAATACTTTACATAGAATAGAAAGCCATTGCAGCCGCAAGTATCCAAGATGTGGATTGTAGAACCACATCCTAATTTCTGAAGTCTCTTTTGACATCAGCAATGTATTGTAAGCATGGTGCCTATTCAGAAACTTGTTAAAGGCATGTACACTGTGTGCAGGCAGGCAGGGGGTTAAAGGCTTTTTTTGTTAAACTTTGGGAGTGTGCTTCCATTACATGGCTCTCCAGTGAAGTGCGAATTTAACACAATTTACACTGTGATTGCTGTGAGCTGAGAGCATGCACACAATTTTTGAAGTCTGGCTAATAAATATTCACTCAATAAGGCATATTAAGCTAGTGACTTCCCATCCCCAGCCCAGTCTTGCAGGCGAAAGTTTGGGAGTTTTGAGTGATTGTAGACTGCTGATCCTGTCAAACTCATGTAAGCATTCCTTAAACACTTCTGCATGAAGACACTCCAGAATGAGTGATTCATTTCCATTTATTTACCATCTCTAACACACACAAACACACAGATACAAACAGCAGGAGCAGATGAGGATGCTCTGACTCCCTGGTTGTTTGCCCGTCCTGTTGCCAGAGGTTACTGGTCAGCAATTCAGGAAGACCTAAAGGGAACTTGGACATGTCTCTCAATTGCTTCTGTTCCTAATTTGAGATTTTGGAACAAAATCACTTTACCAGACAGTTTAATCTAGGAGCCTGTAAAATACACCAGCAGAGGAACAGGGACACTGGGGGCAGTGATCTTCAGTGTGGCTTCAAGGAGACCTGGAAGAGTGGCAGTGCCTTTAATTCTGATTAGCTTTAGCAAAATTCGTCTCTCAACTCTCAAACCTACCCTTTTATCGAATGCATTCACCAAACTTTCAGATGAGTTTAATCCAATCAGTTTCAAATCACTTTCAAATTTATGTCAGTACAACTTTGCATTTAGGAAAACCTTTGATGAGCTCTTTACCAGGGCCTTGACTCTACAAACACTCGAGTATACTCTTCATTTTAAGCACATTCCTTAAACCTATTGATATCAATCCACTTCAATGGATTATAAACATGTACTTAAAGTGGGAGACCTATATCAGTGCTTGCTTAATAGAGATTTGTCAATGCTGAAGTGGACTAGATTTAGATACACTAGAAATGAAGCTGATACTTTAATATTTTCCTGATTTACATAGACTTCTCATAGACTTATTATTGAACATATTTGGGAGCTTTGCTATACTGGAAACCAAAGCATTGCAACATAAATGTATCTGAAATGATAGACTGGATGGTCGGGTCAGAGCTTCCTGGAAGTAGAAGGAGGGAAGGGGGATTTGCACACCAGATAAGCAAATGGCCATTGCATTGCTGGTCACGCATGGATGAATTCAGCATCTTTCAGGAAAAAAGAGCTAGAACATCCTAATCTGTTGACTCACCATCAGTTTAGCTCTACTGTTTCAGCTGGAGCTGTACCGCAGTGCTCCTAGAGTTGCTCTTGAAAGAGTTTAAAATCTCAGTAGCACCACAGGGAGGAAGAACCACCTCATGCAGCTATTGGCATGGACAACAAAAAACATGCTCAGGTATATATAAGGACATCCAGCCCTTTCCAGTTTTTCTGATAGCACCTCCAGTCACTCTTTGATTCAGCAATATGGGCTTGGCTGGTGATGGTCTTCCAGTTTTACTCCCTGCATGTGAGGATCTGTGCCTCAACTTATTACTGTATGTAAAAGGTAGCAGCAGCCTGCAGTTCACCCTGGTGAAGAGCACGTGCAATGGCTGTCAGTCACACTACCATCTTGCCCAATGACTCCTTTTGTCCTCTTTCCTGAGTAAAGGCAGACACATTGTCATACTGAGGAAAAGCCAACAATCTCGTCCTGTATCTGACAGAGCACAGTAACAAACCAAAGAAAGGAAAGTGTTAAGAGCCCACAACAAATATATATGCGATGATTTCCCCTCTTTATCCAAGCTAAATGTCATTGCAATGCCTCATGCAGATGAACATGACATGAAAGATTGGTTTAAGATATGAACCACCAAAAGTAGTATCTCTTTGCTAATGTTATTTAACATTCAGCATCATCATTTTTATTTTTCATAGAAGTGGCCAATCTATTTCTCGAGGCTTCATATTTTCCAGACTTCAGCAACTTCCTGTGGCAATGAGTTCAAAAGTCTAATTACATGCCATGCAAAAAAGTATTTCTTACAATAAGTTTTGAATTTCCTACCTTCTAATTGAATTGAATGGCCATACCATAAGAGAATCTTATCTATCTTTTTTAGATGATTGTATCGGGTTTGCATGGCAAGGTTTTGGTAGCGGAGGGGTTACAGTCTTGGCCT
Organism: Cariama cristata; assembly: GCF_000690535.1. NCBI lineage: Eukaryota > Metazoa > Chordata > Aves > Cariamiformes > Cariamidae > Cariama > Cariama cristata. The sequence goes on from NW_009633784.1 coordinate 12,196, forward strand.
CTTTGAGAAGCTGCTGGAAGCTTCCCTTATGTCCAAAGCAACCAACGCCAGCCTGCTCCAACACGGACCCACCACTGGCCAAGGCTGAGCCCATCAGCGATGGTGGTAGTGCCTCTGGGATAACAGAGTTAAGAAGGGGGGGGGAAAAAACCTGCAGAACAGCAATTGCAGGCAGAGAAGTGAGCATATGTGAGAGAAACAACTCTGCGTGAAGGTGGGTGCAGCAGGAGGAGGAGGTGCTGCAGGCCCGGAGCAGAGATTCCCCACCAGCCCCTGGTGCAGCCCACGGTGAGGCCGGCTGTCCCCCGGCAGCCCACGGAGGCCCACACTGGAGCAGATCCCCACCTGCAGCCCGGGGAGGACCCCACGCCGGGGCAGGGGGATGCCTGAAGGAGGCTGGGACCCCGTGGGAAGCCTGCGCTGGAGCAGGTTTGTTAGCAGGACCTGTGGCCCCATGGAGAGAGGAGCCCAGGCTGGAAGAGTCTGTGCCTGAAGGGCTGCACCCTGGGGAAGGGACCCACCCTGGAGTGGTGCATGAAGAACTGTAGCTTGTGGGAAGGACTCACATTGGAGAAGTCGGTGGAAGACTGTCTGCCGTGGGAGGGACCCTATGCTGCAGCAGGGAAGAGTGTGAGGAGTCCTCCTCCTGAGGAGGAAGGAGCAGCAGAGACCACGTGTGATGAACTGACCCCAACCCCCAAGCCCTGTCCCCCTGCATTGCTCAGGGGGAGAAGGTAGAGAATTCGGGAGTAAAGTTAGGCCCAGGAAGAAGGGAGGGGTGCAAGGAAGGTGTTTTAAGATTTGGTTTTATTTTCGCATTACCCTATTCTGATTTGGTTGGTAATAAATTAAATTAATTTTCCCCAAGTCCCTGGTTTTTTTTCCCCTGTTTTGCCCGTGATGGCAATTGCTGAGTGATCTTTCCCTGTCATTATCTCAACCCCCAAGCCTTTAATTATATTTTCTCTCCCCTGTCCAGCTGAGGAGTGGTGTGATAGAGCAGCTGTGGTGGGCTCCTGGCATCCAGCCAGGGTCAGCCCACCACAATAATTCATTATTTGATCTTTTATCTTAGCTTGTCTTATTCGGCTCTTTTCTAAGCTATCATATTCTTCTCATGCCTCTTCGCAAAGGAGTCTTCTCCAGTGCCTGATATTTTGCTCAGCCTTTCCTGAATCCCATCTAAGTCAGCCATATCCTTTTCAAAAGGGAACGACCAGTACCTCATTCAATACAAAGACAAGACTGCATTGCTGATTTACATAATGGCTTTATTGTTTAAATAAAAGTTAGTCTTTTCAAAGCACAAAATTAGTTCAGTTGGATTTTTTTTAGCATAAATTCACCAATAGCCTAATAGACAAAATAAACAGAGCTGCAACTGTACAAAATTACAGCAGAATGTATCAATTTAATTTCAGAGAGCAGGAGAAGATAATAACAGCTACTGAAAACTAGATGTGCTGCACAGAAGGGGAGGGTGGTAGTGGAGGCGAATTTATTGCTATTGATCTATTTATCTATTTATTTATTTTTACTTTTGTTACCATGATCTAGTTATAATTCACTGATTCTGAGATTGAAAATTTGCAGGAAGGAGTCTTACTTGGTTGATATGGCAAATATATATTATTTTAAATATTATTCCCCTAGTGATTTCTTGTCAACCTCAAACAGTTAGTGCTCAAAAATGGATGCTTTAGAATTACCAGAGTAAAGGAAATTCCTTCAAAAGCACACAGAGCAAAATGAAGAATTGTTAGATTCTGCCTCTCCTAATGCAAGAATTAGAGGGCATCACGTGAAATTTCCAGACAGGTTCAGAGAAGCCAGGGCTTCATCACATAGCGCAGAGTTAGACTTTGGAACTCCTTTCTGCAGGCTACCGAACATGTCAAAATGTTACACAGCGTCACATATAAAGAAGAAAAATCTATAAAGGATTATTAAACACAAAGATGCCATCTCTGGCTCAGGAAATTCCTGAAGCACAAGTCACTTGTTCTGGGAATGTGTACAAGAAAACCACTGCACACTTTTTCTGCCCTTAAGCTCTTCCTTATATATATGGAGATATATGTGCTAGTAACTACTGCCAAAAGCAGGAAAAATGTCTAAGCAGTCACTGGCCTCACTCAGTATGGCTCTTCCTACCATTTATGTGTTAGAGCAGAAAGGATTTGAATCCTGGGAGAGGTTTCTCTTTTTGCCTCATCTTTTTCCACTGCTACTGTCATTGATATTACTATCACTTTGACTATTAATCACACCGTTGTTATGAATCACAACAGTTTTGACATACTGTCTTTCATTTCTATTAATAATTTTGCTATATCTTATTTCCAATAACAGCGTGTCAGGGAAGAACTGTAGAGAACTGTTGTGTTCGCCACTGATTGTTCACATAAAAATATCTGAAAAACATATAATTGGTTTAGACCAAGCACACAAGCAGTAAATGATAAGTGGAGATGGATGGAAAAGTGATGTTATAAGTGATGTTATAAGTGATGTTATATAACATCCTGAGATGTTATATCAGTTTGTTTCAGTCTCAGCTAACTGACAGCACTGCCAGAGGCCAGCTCATTTTGTAGCATAGCCTTGGCTTGCCCCAGATTCACCTCTGGCATCTTCCTTACTTGGACTTTGTCTCAGTGCTGGGACGAAGAGTGCATGTGAGTGCCACACTTCTAGTCCCTGGTTTCCAGTAGGGAGAAGGATGGTCACAGAAACAGAATGAATTGAAGCTACTGAGGTGAGGACAAAGGTGTCAGTGGAGGTCTTTCAAGAGCAGAGAGCAAGGAAAGACCACTTCTTCCTTCAGCGCAAATAAGCTGAGGAAAAACTCCAAAACCAACCATTTATGTGAAATTGAGCTCCCCATAACAATGACACATATTTCATTTCCATGTCCTCTTCTCTCAGACTGTGCGACCCAGCCCCTATTCAGTTGTCAGAACAGCAGCTTGTGTGAGCTGTTAGTCATGGTCTCATCCTCAAAGTATTTTTTCTTATTTTTATTTGTGGGTTTTGGTGGGGGATTTTTGTTGTTGTTTTTTTGGTGGGTTTTTTTGATGGTTTTTTGTTTGTTTGGTTGGTTGGTTGGTTGGTTTTGGTTTTGTTTTTTTTGTTAAGAACTGTGACAAGCAGTATAAAGACTTGTCAGAGGCGTGAGGGGAAGAATTGTTTTCTCCTGTAGCTCTGACAGAAGGAGAATGAGGCTGTGCCACAGCATTCACAATACATCTCTAAGTTGACCAAGATAGCTCCTCCATAGATCAACGAGTTGAGCTAGGACCTTTCACATGAGATTAAAAACATTATATTCCTGACAATCCTGTAATTTGAATTTACACACCAATAAGTTGTCATATGTCTCCCTCAAAGGGGCTGGGTTCAAAGTCCAAGGATAGTAAATGGAAAAGTTTCCCCTTGTCTTCAGTAAATCTCATATCAGTCCCCAGTTGCTTCATAAACACCAAAATAGCTTCCAGAGCAACTCCAGTCAAACTGGATTTTGTGAAAACAAGTTTCAGAGCTGAAAAACTCTAGGGCAATGTCCTGGTTTTGACTAAAACAAGAATCAATTCTCCTTTCAGTATATTTTCCTTCAGTTAAGTTTCTTCTAAGTAACTGCACTTTCTGAAGTTGGGTACTTGTTTTTCAGTCAGGGTCTGCTTTTAGAATTGATAATACTTGATGTTTATAGTTGTCACCAAGGTAATGGTAGGATTGGTACAGAGAAAGGCCCATGTTTATGCTGATTCCTGGGGGAACCAAGGTCACTGTTGGCTCTCTTATGGTCCACAAATGAAAAGGCATAAAAGGGTTGCACCTGTGGGAAAATGCAGATGGGACAGGTGACCAAAAACTGACCAATGAAGTATTCCATCCCATACACGTCATACTCAGTATAAAACTAAGGGATCACAGGGGTCGGCCCTTTCCTCTTTCATGGCTGGTACTGTTGTGGGACTCTGCTTGTTCTCCTCTCTCCAATCCCAATCCATGTATTCCTGAATCCAGTTTCTGTCTGCTGCTAAGTCCAGTCCAAGACATTCCAATGCCCACCCTGCCATGTCAGCAGTGTGAGCCACCACAGCACACAATCCCATGATCATAACTTGGAAGCTCAATATTGATTTTGTATATTTTCATTTCTGTTAGTAGTAGTATTAATATTATGATACTCTATTTCATTGTTATTGTTTTATTAAAGTTGTTTTAATTTTCCAACCCACAAGTCTCTCTTCCTTTTCTGAGAGAGAGCATCTGTCGTCCGCTTTAATTGCCAGCCCAGCCTTCAATGGTGACAAGGAATCTAAGAGAAGAAATGTTCCCAATGGCCTCCAATGTGTCAGAACCTTAGCCACAGGCTTTTCTGTAAGAGTAAAGGAAATCCCCTCTGAACAGATAAACCTGAGGACCTCTATGAGAAGCACAGAACAACCTCAACTGCTGGAAAAGCCCAACTGGACTTCTGATTTAGTATGAAGTGCTTAGCACCATTAACGAAAGCTACAAAGCACCCTGCAGGATTAAATCTTACAGTACTCTAACAGAGCCCTGAGTTAGAACAAGGAAAGACATTTTCTTCTTAACTACTATTTTTACCTGCAATGTTATGAGTCTCAAGAGCAAATCCTGTGAATTCATTTCCCATTGATAAAAAATAGATGTTATTAACTTCATTTAGCATTGCAGAAGTACCAGTCGTCTTCATATTAGCCCAGCTGAAGGCTACTCCAGTTTAGATCAGCCTGATATTTATTCCATTGCCCTTGGTTGGTGGATCATTTTACTGCAATATATTATCTTTGGTAATTCTGAATACAATTACAGAAAGCCAGAAATACGCTGGACTGTTTTAATTTGCTTCCTTGCTATTAACATGTGTGTTAAGTTCAGTAGCAATTTTAGAGAGAGAATGGGCAGATGGTGCTATTCCACTGAAGATCCTTTAGGATTAATGAAGGGAGGCTGTATCCAACTGTGGGACAACGTCTTGAAAGACACCAATGAGCAAATCTCTAGTAATTCATTTTCACACCTACACATTTCCCCCAGGCCCAGCTTACTGTCTGCTATTTCAGCTGTGCTTTTCCCAGGCTCCTTATGGCTCCTGTGAGCTGCCACCCACCCACTCTGGACCTATAGGTCACCAGTCCATGTTTCTAACACATTTCACTTCCTACACTTTCAGTGGCATTTATAAAATAAGCAGCAGTGGCTTATTCCAGTAAGGCTAGTATGACCTTTAATTATTTTGGCCACAATGCTAAAACAAGGTCCCCCAGAGCAAAAAGGATGAGCTGCTATACTTAGTCACACACAGATCTCTCAATGTGCCTGTACTGAGTCACACTGCCTGTGGGTCTAGCGTAGGAGGAGCAGTGTATAAGAACTGTGTCACACATTTACTGCTAGATCCCATCAGCACCGAATCTCTTCTCAGGACCTTGGCCTCTTGCTTGTAGCTATGGGACAGCATGGATGGCCTCCACTCAGCACCAAGGTGACATTCAGGATATGAAAGGAGGAGAGAGGAAACATTTTCTAATTTATTTTCAAAAGCAAAAAATTCTCCACTTCTTCCTGAGCTCAAATAAGCCTCCTCCACATTAAATATTCCATGGCATCCCTTTTATAATGGTTGACAAGTTGACTCAAGGCATATAAATCCCTAGGGGAATATTTTTTCAAGGGAAAAGAAAAAAGGAACCCATCTTAGCAGTACTCCAACACGCATATCAATAAGAGAACTTCAGCAATCACTTCCTGTGTGTGATTACATTCATCTGCATCTGTGACTAAGTGACCTGTCAAAGTGTCAAAGAATCTAGTTAAGGAGTGAAATTCCTTGCTCATAACAACAGCCCATGTCATCACCTGCACTTCTCCTATTTTCATTTTAGCTGTAAAGAAATTGTCTAGGCTTGCAGTTAAGCAATGTCTATGGTGTATAGTTGCAAAGGTGTCTATCCTAAGCATGTAAGATCAAGTCCTATCATGATGATATTAAATCTGAGCTAAAAGTCCTTGGAGGATTTGAGCAAAGCCAGGTTAATAAAGAACACTCCAAAAAGAGTTGAATTTCACCTGGATCAGGAAGAAGGTAGTGTACTAGCATGCTGGAGCAAGGTGAAAATAAAAATCCTTTCACATCAGTGCAAAGGTATAATTATTATGCCAGCAGCAAGAATTTTTCTGCACAGGCCAATTCATGATAGTCAAGGGCTATAAATTGCAAATTAGGCTAATTTCACAAGTTAACCTCAATAAATTAAGAATCACCCCTTCCACCTCCATGACACCACTTGACATCTCCCTGGATAAATGCCACTGATCTGTGACAGTCACTGGTGAATCCCAGATGGGAATTTCCCCTTTGTCCAACCTGAGCTCTACTACTGAATGGACAACAGAGGAGAAAAAACGTGAGTAACAGACAGCAGCTCCACACTATAGAGGATAATAATCATAGGAAATGCTTAGAGGCTTGATCTAAGAGATCTGATCCAGTGTCATTCAGAGGTTAGTCCCGATCCAAACTAGAAGGCTTAGGGGAACTTGTACTCCAGGAAGCACCACCCTTGGATGATCAGAGCATGGTTACCTTAAGATACAAGTTATTAACTTCCTTCTAGTTTCCCTTGACCTCCATGGGAAGGCACTGGAATCCAAAACTCCATCGAAGACATTGATTTTTAAGATCAGGCCCATTGAGGTATTGTGAGTGTAGTCTGTACAACCTAGATGTCCTTCCATGCCATCCCCTGGGCTCCTAAATAGATCAAGAACTAACACTGTCTGTGGGGCATCTCCCAGATTCAGAACAGCTGGCTGTTATCTGATTTCATTTCTCAATATCACATATAGTCTGAAGGTGCCTGTAAAGCTGTCAGTGTGACCCACAGTTGCGAAAGTATGAACATCCCTGCTGGAGAACAAATAGACTCAGAAGAAACTAGCACAGCCTCATAAATAATTTTAGCCTAGGCTCAGACCATCCTATATAAAAGGTTCATTTTCACTCTACATCATTGTCCAAGCAAGATTGCAGATATATACCTCACACCCTGTTCTGGGCAGAGAAGAAATTTTGCTCAAGACCCATAACAAATGGCCAGTCGTAAACGGCAAGTCAAGGGGAAAAAAATTACTGACCGATGTGCAGAAAAGAGCATCTTCATAAAATATAGCTAGGTTGGGCTGATTCTGAGCACATGTATAAGGGGACATAAAATTGCTTTCTGCATAAGTAGAGAGACTGGGGATTGTTGCAGCACTTAAAAAGTTCCCCACCACTCTCTGATGATGAGCAGGGAACAAACTTCTGCTCACGTGGGCTCAACTTGACAGTAAAAGAATGTACCTCATGTCAGTGGCTGCTGCTCTCACAGCATTAGTTATAAATTAAGTTGAGGTGAAAGGACAACAGGATGTCTCTTGCCTCTAAGTCGACTGAATTTACATTTCTAAAAAAAATTGCTTTGCTGAAACCTGGAGATGACATGAAGCTATCACACCAAAACCATTTTTGGTCAAAATATCAGGTTCCGCACAGCTTAAGCATGTTGCGAGTGTATGACGATTTTGTTAATACCTTTAGTATGTGCTGAATTGCTCCGAATGGTCATTTTTGTGTTTTGGTTTTTTAAACACCACTTTTTTCTCTTGTTTAGAATGACACTTTTCTAAATATCCTTTTTTTTTTTTTTTTTCCTAAATGCTGAGCAGATAACCAGAATACTTCAGTTCTGTTAGAACTGAGTTTTGTTTGGCTATAAGTTACATTTATGTTTACCATTTTACCACATCCACTGAAATTTTGCTTTAACTGAATAAAGTGATCTTTTCCTAATTTTGAATGTCATGGAATAGAAAGGGTTTTCTATTAGATCTTTTTATAACAGGAACTTTACCATAAACTCACTGACATTTTCTTTCTTGCAGGAGGTTTTGTGAAGGTATTACCTCTTAAACAAAAAGAAATTGCAACTTCATCATGGTTCCTCAATGACTAGTACTTCACAGGTTAGTATGACAGCTGTTGCTTCTAGCTCTGCTTTGCTGCTCTCCCACTGTTGTACCCCTCTCAGAGATGCCGTGACCCATACAGATTACACTGTAGAAGTTTGCACCACACTTATTTACCACTCTAGTTCATGTTTCTTTTAAGTAGAGCATCACCTAAATTCATACCAACTCTGCCAGTGAAAGGTTCTAAATATACCATGTTTGAAGGATAGAGCCATACTTAATTTGAAAGCTTAAAGTAGTAAAAAGAAAATAAATATTTTTTTAGAACATTCAAGTAGTATCTCATGTATAATTATTTAATCAAGCCAACACCACCTTCAGTTATCCCGGTGGCATTCAATAAGCACTGCAGACTGGATGCTATAATCTGCTTAATGAACTCCATGTGTTTTCTTCAAGAGATCTGTGATCACTGAAAAAATGAAGGCTGAGGTAACTGGGTGAGCAGGGCCAGACTGGGAAGCTACTTGCCCTGTGACAGACAAGTTGAGCAGAGCACCTCTATTTATTACTTACTGGTAAGACTCTGAAAAGCATTAGATAAAAATAATTTTAAAAAACAGAATCAGCTGAAGCCTCCATCCTGAGAAGCAGCAGCTGAAGGACAGGATCCAGGACATGGAGAAGTCAGATCAGCTGGTAAGCTACTGTTAATGAGGGGCAAGAGAGCATAAGTGTCATGGACACTACTATCATGATTACTGTGGCATTTTTCAGGCATCACGATTATGTAATATTCTAATGGTTTTGCCCGGGGCTAAGTAGGAGTAAAATAGATATAGCAAAGAACAAGAAACATTAACCAATTCTGCTAAGATGATAACTGAGCTATTGATCAGAAATGTGATATTATTAATCACCTAAAAGTCATCTCATTTGAGTGTGTTAATTTTCATGTGGCTGATGTGGTTCTGATGGACCTGAATGTCAAAGCCTGGTCATGCTATGCTGCTGCCAGGTGGTGAATTTCTACCATTGTAACAGCAATAAATCATTACACTATAGGAGGGAGAAGACTGAGCTGGAGAGTTTTCTCTTTGATCACAGTTTATAAATGTCTATTTCCTCCTTCTTTCCTCTTTTTTTTTTATGAGGATCTTCTGCACCCAGGATACCCAGAGATATGGCAGATTTACCACAAATTAAAATTTTTTTGTCATTCTATATGACTTAAAGATACCAGTGCAGTTCCACTTCATAATTCCACTGCTAATTACGCAGGCATGACACAAGATTTGCCAAATGAAATTCTATGGTATGTGTTATGAAGGACATGGGACATGAAAGCTAAAGTTTTTTTTTCTGATTTGATTTGAGTTTTTTCTTGTGTTACCAAAATTCACAACAGCAGGCAACGTGAGGAGGATGCATAGTCCAGAAGATGACTCCTCAGTTTTACATAACTAGTACTTAGAATAATACAAAGTTATGATTCTGAGTTTGGATTTATATGAGGTCAAGAGGCTTCTCGTTGTTGAAAAGGACAGACAGACTGATTTGCTAGAGCATCAGAAAACTACACAAGGGTTTTGTGCAAGGCAGGAAGGAGGTAGGGAGGGAACACACTGTTTCTTGGGAAATCAAAGGTAGTTATTCATTGCTTTCACTGAAGGAACCTTAGCTTCTTGCTCCTCTCCCCTTGCCCTGCAGTTCTTCTACTTGTCTGCTGGAACTATGACTTCTTCCCCCACATGTGACCTATCGGCCTCTTTTTAAATCAGTTGCTGTCTATTTTTTACATAAATGCCATAAAGGAGCACATTCTACAAGTCATTATCCAGCACATTGAGTTAAGAACAGCCTATTACCTATTTATGACTGAGTTCTCAAGACAGCAAGACAAACTCCAAGTACCGATAAACAGACCCATGTCTTCCATTTTCCAGGTGTCCTTCAAGATGAAATAATTTACGATCTGGTTCTACTCAATATTGTGTGAACTTCTATTGGTAATTACTATGCTCAAGCAAACTGGTTTTGCACAAAGTACACATGAACAGTTCTGCAGTCACTCCACACAGAGCATCATTCCCTCATCTGAATTCATGCATCTTTATGTCAAAATACATAAACTATACTTCCATGCAAACACTAGTACCAGTATATAGATACCATCAGGATCATACATTCACAAGACAACAATATTTATGTGTCAATATCTACAACTATAGAAGAGACCACAAATTCATCTACAGGTATGCACCTGGTTGCACATATTCTGGTGCAAACACATTCATACACAAGCCACAGTCAAACACAATCACAGCTGCACACAAAAAACAACAAAAAGCTACACTCTGCTCCGTGTATGATGCCAGAAACAGTCACATCATAGCACTTGTACTGTCCAACTGAACCACATTTGAATTTCATCCCATTTCAGTTCCAGCTTGAACCTCTGAGCACAGTAAATAACCCTTTTCAAGCCTGTTAGACATGAGCAATGAAGACAACAATGTCAATGATATAAAATTAATAGTGCAAAATAGCAATAAAATGGGAAAATCCCAGCGCCGCCCATAAAAGCATATTAGCCTGACCTGTATTTACTCTTCTTTTCTGGACAAATTAGTTGGTTCCCCAAAGCTTATGGGAAACACTAACAGTAATGAAGCAGAAAAATGATGAATGTTAAAAAATTAGGGTGATCCATAAATGGTTATAAACTTGCCCCTCTTTGTTACCTATGCACTTTTGATGAGCTTGCAAACTTTTAAACCTCTTAAATTTAAGATAGAGCAGTTTTATTTCTTTCAAGCTACAGTGGAAATAATTTCCTTATCTATCATTTAGAATGGTTTAATACTTTCATTAATCCACACATCATAAAGCAGAAAGTGATTTTTATACCTATTCCAATCACTCATTGTGCCTCCCTGCAAACGGAAAATGGCTGTTTTCTGCTGATTCTAAAGTTAAACTTAAGGCCAGTATCTTCACAAGTCAGGCTAGTTGTGAAGGCAAAGATTTAAAGGCAGACAGAACAGGTGTCATCTCTGCTCTGTCAGAGATGGACAAATTGTAATGGACAAATTGCTGGCTTTGATATCTAGCAGGACTGCTGATTCACTTGCAAGGAAGCATTGCCCTGTCACATTTGATGGAAGCCAGGTAAGACACTGGTTAGAGTAACAGTGATCTTGTTAGTCACATGAACCGGGAACCCTCTTACCAATGCCTGTGTCCTTTCTCTAGATGCAGTGTCCTCACTCAAGCAAAACACTACAAATCATTTCCAAAACACATTGACAGAATGGCTGGAGGTTTGGGACAAATGATCAAGATCTAGCTACCTGAAAAGATAGTTGGTATGGGCTTCAAGCATTACAATCCCAGCTGTAATCAGTGGTGTAGATAATGTTCATGTGGCCAACTAGGGCTTTCTTTTATTAGTATTAAGGTTTTATTTTCCATCCACCCAAAAAAATGGATTTTTGACAAAGTCTTTTCTTGTTCTTAAAAAAAAAGCTGTATCTTCACCAGGTATCTACTGAGCCATCAATCTGATGATTTCAAAAGCTGTTGAGTTGCTCAACTTCTACTTTCTGTAGCTTTTTCTATTTGTCAGGCAGCAATTTTCCCATATTGTGGGCTTTGACAGCCCCAGAATTGATCAATGATTTAATAGACAGAACCTTGTTATTAATATCTCACAATGGTATCAGTTTAAGCCTAGATCTATAGAGCATCAGGGTTTAAGCACTTACCACAGCATAAGTTATCAAGCATTCCCAGTAACGTCAATAGGATTTTGGCCAGCTCTCTTAATGCACCCAGAGCTGGCTCAACACTTCTCAGGGACATATGAAAATTCAATTTACAACCCTGTAAATGAGCTGGACATGCCATGAGAAGGGCAGAGCTTCCATGAAGAGTGCAAAGAAGAAAGTCAGAGTTGGACTTATATGCACCTGTTGACACCATGGAGATAAGAAAGTACAAAACCTGTAGGGAATGGTCCTCTCCCCAACAGCAGATCTTGCCCCACACATCAGGCTCTCCCTCAGGGGCGGTCAAACTTTCTTTTGCTGCACTCTGCAGATGAATATCAAGATCACTGCCATTTTGTTTCTCCTAGCAGGCTGCAGGTCTTGGTCTAAATTCAGACCTGACCTTGACTGCCCTCATTATGACTGGTATCAGGTTGGAATTAGGCTCATAATCATGGAATATTTTGCCTACAATGAAGCATAACAGAGTCAACATTAATACTTTCAGCATATGAGGGCAAGGGAAGTTGCACAGGCAGCTCATTGCAGTCTTCACCTGCAGTCTGGCTGTGTTGTGCTTTGGTAATGTCTCAGAGGGGATGAGAAAAGGCTGATGAGAAAAGGGGATGAGGTATAAGGCTATTTCTCTTCAAACCTTCAACAAACCCAACCCATAACACCACACACACTGAATCAGGAGACTAGGCTTTCTGGACCACTTTTCTGAACTTAGGTGTCCAAGAGCTGACCTTTCTACTCAGCCTGAAAGTTCCCTAGGGCTGCACATTTCTGTGCAGAGGTGCTCTGACTTGGGCAGTTAGGCACCTATTGCCCTTCAAAGTACAAGAAGTTTTCCATTGCACATAGATAAAACAAATGCTATTTAGATGCATTTAATAGTTTAGGTGGGTGTTGTCATCCCATCCCCTCCTGTTTTTTCCTACCATTTCCAAAGGATTAAGTAGTAGAGACAGTGACATGTTTCCCAAGCACATTAAGAAAGAGATCGAAAGTCAACCAAGAGTCTAATTGGGGGTACATCAAATGTGACTGTCTTAAACGTTCAGGAGTCTTTCATGTTCAATGGCAGGCATACTCTGAAACCACCAACCGGCCCAAAGAACCTTGTGAAGTTGTCCAGCCTGTTGACTTTTTTACGCATCCGATTTAGAAGCTCACCAGTTTGGGCACTCCATGATATTAGTTTGTGAGTATCTCTGGTGTGAGACAGGATCTCCTGCTGAAAGGAGAACCAGTTTCACTCTGCCTAACTTTGAGTTTTGATGGAATTGCAGGCAAAGGTAGGAAAGGGTCACATCCTTTTAATGTGCAGTTAGAAAGCCTCTTAGCGCCTTCCCCATTTCTCTTCCAAATAAGTTCAAAGCATTTGTCAGTAGCAACCAGTGTTATTCCTTTTCCAAAAGGTTTAATCAGTATGTCAGCTGGATTATTAGTAAGACAAATCCACCACCATAGGTCATAAATACAATATTTTTTTGCCAAACACTCTTCCCCTTCTGATAAGTTTCTCATTTGTTATTCCAGTACACTGCAACATTTTTTTTTTTTAAATGTTGAACTAGCAAAGGTTTTATTTGTTTTTTCTGACTAAGAAAGGTGGGTCTTTTAATACTTATCCCTGGTATGATAATGTGGAGAAGAGCACAGAGATGAAAAATTGTTTCTTTCCTTAGAAGTACTGGAGGGAATAACTATCATTACAAAATGTTGGTGAAAAATTAGCTTTTCTACCTCCCACACTAATATTTAGGAAACCTTGGTGAAAGTCATAAACACAAGAGGTAAATATTTCCAATTATCTTTGCTGAAATGCTGCAGGCAACAGAAAGAGAAGACCACATCGGCTCCTGGAAGCACGTTGCCAGTTTAGCACTTGTGTATTGTTTGTTTTTCTAATGATCTGTCCCCTCACTCCACATCACAGGTCTCTCCCAGGTGTCCCACCCTCACATCCAGTCCATATTCACTCAAAATGACCCTGCAAATCAGTAATGAGATCCAGAGGTCTCAGTGTAGGGCAATCTCCTTAGTTTCTCATGAATTCAGAACCACAGGACCCCCTGTGTACTGCAGCACTCTGCATACTCTCTACTTTATATTGATTCACAAAAAACCCCAAATGGCTATTCATAATGTGTTTGCTTCAGCTTTGAAGGTATGTCAAGATCACAAAAATAAAACTTTCAGTGAAATGAAGCATGAGATAGCTGAGAAAGTGAGGACCAGTACTGGGATCATGTTAATTGCATTAATCTCAAGCTACTCCTATGTTCTGTGGTCTTGCTGAACATGGAAATGATCTTTCCAGTACTTGATGCAAAGGATGCATCTCTTCCTAGCACCATCTCATGTCAGGTAGACTTAATCTGCAGCTATCTCGAACTGCTGAGTAGCAAGCAAGATGATCAGAGCATTTGGCAATACAATGTGTTACCTGAAAATCCACCAGAAGTCTTTAACAAAGATATGCTTGCAGGATAACTAGTCTATTTTAAAGTAACCTTTTTTTTTTTTTTAATGTTTAAAAGTTTTTCTGATTCTGCACTGAAGTGAAGGTAAAACCTTTCAAAGGTCTTTGTCAAAACATGTCTCTTCAAATTACAATTGCATCTGTTTTATTGTTGCTCTCTTACTGCTCCCACACTTTCTCAAATGTTCAGACCCCCTTGTGGATAAAACGTTTCCAAGCAATTTTTCAGCCTTGACAAATACAGGGTTTTTTTTCCATAAAATGAGACTTTGTGCAGAATGTTTCACCAACCTTTAGAAAAAGAAAAAATGATCTGTTAGAAAAAAGGATTAATAATTCGAACTGGAATTTATCTGGAAAATTTCTCCTAGTTCTCAGGGACAAAATTTGGTCCACATGAGTAAAAGGTCACTTTCTGGACAGAAACACACACACATACATAAACAAGCAGATAAAAATATCCATATAGGCATGTATGCACACATACCCACGTGCTCAGTACCACAGAGGAATACCTTGTCACTGGCTTTCATGTGTGAGTCATTTTTGACATCAATACTCGTTTTTATAGCTCAGGATTTGACAGATAGATCACGGCACTAATTATCACACTTCGAAATATGTCCGAGCTTGGCAGCTTACTTCCCTACCAATTGCCAAAACAGGGACCTCATTGTCCAGAGAGACGCTTCAGGCTACTTCTCAGGTCTGGCTTGGCACATATTTAGCCTGCTCTTGGATGGTGGCTCATCTAATCCCTCCTGCTAGGCTGGACAGGAAAAAAAAAAAACAGACTTGTTTCCCGAAAGGATGGCTGAACAAATTCTTTGCTGACTGCCACAAACACTTATTCCCGAGAAACAGAGACCTCCATGTACTGCTTTCTGCCCTTTGACACACCAAGGCAATGCAGAGGATAGAAAAGCCATTCCAGAAACAAACCTTATGAATTAACTTTTAGTGGCTAAAGCAAGCACTGCCTGGACAGATTTTTCCCCATGGATAAATATCTGTTTCCTAAGCACAGATGAATGCCCAGAGCTGAAGACCTTCAGTCTTACCCAAAAAAATCTATGAAAATAAATGCAAAGCCCCCCACTGATGCCAGAGAGCTTCATCTCAGCTATCACTTTTATCTCCAGCAGTGCAACTTGACAGGACAACTTTCTCCTACCTGCCCTTGCTTTCTTTTGGCATACATTTCCTTTCAGTACATGCATAACAAAAAATCCGTGGGTAGCTAAGCAGTTACTTTCGATCACTAAAGTTAGATGAAACAAATCCCACCCAGAGAGATTAAATAATTTGTCAAGGAGGAAGAGCTGAGGCTCAGCAGGCACCTATATCTGACTCTCCCGGCTCCCAGCGCCTCACCTACTTCCTTGCGTCACCCACCATTTCGTTTATCACCTCGAACCGTGCGGGCACATGACGTCAGCGCTGAGAACTCTCCCGTTTGGTTCCTCCCGACGGCCGCACTGGGGATCATTACCGAGGCTCACCAGCGCTCCCCTTATTCCCACAGCCCCCTCCCTCTGCCCTGCCAGCTGTATCCATCTCAGCACAAGAGTCAGGTTTCGTAACTGCATTTCACTTCGTAACTGTGATAGGTTTTCCTCCCATCTTACATTTGAAACAAATGGTGATTCAAAACTATTTAGAATGTAAAACAGAATCAATAATAACTCTCATTTGGCTCAGGCATTTGGGAATGTGCAACTATTTAATGGATATTTAGACATAGTTTATGGCATCAAGCTATCTCCTTCCAACATGATAAAGCTGCAATCCAGCAGTGGTGTTGAGATTAGAAATGGGCAAAAGAGCAGCAGAGATTGATTTAAAAGGGTTTTTTCATTGAACCATAACCTCACCACATGGCATTTGCTAATGAGCAAGTTTCTATTTTGTCTTTTTAAGTAACTTTTGCTCATGCATCACTTCTGCTTCAACGTGTCTTCTCTTAAATGACAGGGGTGTACAAGCAATATTGCAGTTGCTGAAAGACTGCACAAAATATATCATTCTGAACTGGAGATTAGCCACAGTTCTATTAATGGTCTGTCCACAGCCATGGAAAGTATTTAATAGTAATAATAAGAATGGTAGACCTTTTGGAAGACTGGAAGGGTAGTTAAAGCATCACGGGAGAGCTAAGAAAACATTCCTGAGGATTTTGAAGCAGCTGGTGATTGTAAGGATGAGGTTTTCACATACCCAACTAGAAAGAATGCATAAAAAGAGACTGATTTTCAGAAGGTAAACACAAGATATTTGTTTTAAGGTTGTCCTGATTTTTCAACAAAAGAAACGAAACAACCATGGCTGCCTTGGAAATCTTAGTAGAGAGCTTTATCTCAACGAATTTTCAGTGTCTTCTTCTGAAATGTTAATAATATATATCAATATAATCTAGTAGGCAAGAATAAGAACTCAACTTTGTTTGGCATAGCCAATGGAGAAGTAAAAAGAAGATTCCCAAATAGTCTGGTTATGGGAAGAGAAAGAGCCTTACAACTTCTGAGTCTAGGAGAAGAGGTGGATAAACAGAACAGATACATTTTTGTATCAAGAAAGAATTAAAGGGAAATCATCCAAGTAGGAAAAAAAAAGTAATCACTTTCAAAAGAACAAGAAAAAGATATCTTGAGTAAAGCCACATCAGCATCTGATATGTTGAGTTTTACACAGTATGACTGAATTACTTGCTCATATAACAATTACACACTTCAAGTTAAAAAAACAGCAATTACGAGTCAGCTGTGATTAAATCCCCACAACAGATTTGGTGCAAAAAGAGGGGGAAAAGAATCAAAATATAAAAGAAGTTGAATAATTCAATACTGAAAAACTCTACGGTAGAAAAATTAATCAGAAAAAGGACAAAATTATGATTTTAGTAAATCACTACACTGCGACCTTTCAGAGAACTGCAAGATAAAAGAGACAGAATGTGATGCCATTGTCACTTAGGCAAAATGATTTCTCACATAATTTCAAACAGTTACATGGTTTCTTTATGACAGTTAAACAAAAGAACACTCAGAAGTCATGTACATCTGAAAGACTGATGTCTCCTTGAGCCAGAATTGGTTCAGACCTTCCAAAGGCACAGAAATTGTACACATCGGTTTGGAAGAGGAATGAAATACATGGCATTATACATATATATACACCTATCTGAGACTAAAGACCTCTGATGATAATAACAGACTTTTTCTGTAAATCCAACCCATTGCTTCGCTGGAACTATCCAAGTTTCCTTCACTCTTTTATTCCAAAAAACTGAAGAGGCAGAGATGACTTACTGTGCTTCATGCCTTATGAGCCTTTGTCTGTCATTTCTGGTATATGATCATTCAAAGGCAATCCACGAAGGCTGTTAAATACACTATCATCAGTTCTGCATTTCTGGGAAAATGGAATCACAAAAACAGAAGGAGCAGATGCTGCTCAAGGACAGCTTCATCAAATATGGAAAGGCACTGCTGCCAGACAACATGGATAAGGCTGTGCCTTTATCATCATGGTCCAACCCTGGGTGATAAAAGATACTCTATTATAAATTGGAAAGGCAAAGCCAGAGGTGAGAAAGTGCCAAAAGCCAGTTTGTGAAAAAGGGCTGAGTAAGAGTGAGTGTTAATAGGGCTGGACACCACTCCTTTGCACCACAAAGTATGCTGAGATACTGCCTCTAATCGTCCCCTTGAGCATCCCTCCAAAAGGTTAGACCATGGTGGCAGAAAATCCACCAACCTTAGCAGATACACTCTTGACTCTTCACACACGCACAATCACATTTCTACACACACGCACACAAACAGAACACAACTATCTACACCCTGTCACACTTACATACACCAAGAAACTACCGAGCACACATGTGCACACAAATGTATCTGTTCTAAAAGTCCAAATATAGGGTATTGTTTCCTCTAAACACCCCTGCAAGTTCCTGAATGTTGGGGTTTAACCCTGATGGGAAGCTATCTTCACAGCCACTTGCTCCCCCCACCCCTCTGGTGGGATGGGGAAGAGAATCTGAAGGGAAAGAGTGAGAAAACTCATGGGATGAGATAAAGACAGTTTAATAGGTAAAGCAAAAGCTGCATGCATAAGCAAAGCAAAATAAGGAATTCAATCGCTACTTCCCATCAGCAGGCCGGTGTTCAGCCATCTCCAGGAAAGCAGGGC
This sequence comes from Cariama cristata, assembly GCF_000690535.1. Classification (NCBI taxonomy): domain Eukaryota; kingdom Metazoa; phylum Chordata; class Aves; order Cariamiformes; family Cariamidae; genus Cariama; species Cariama cristata. The sequence continues at coordinate 30,637 of NW_009633784.1, forward strand.
TCCATCATGCATAATGTACTTGGGAAGACAAACACCACCACTCCGAATGTCTGCCCATTCTTCCTTCTTCCTCCAGCTTTTATTGCTGAATATGACATCATATGATATGCGATATCCTTTTGGTCAGTTGGGGTTAGCTGTCCCAGCTATCTCCCCTCTCAACTTCTTTTGCATTCCCAGACTACTTGCTAGCGGTGAAGTGAGGGGAAACAGAAAAGGCCGTCTGTGTAAGAATTGTCCAGCAACAGCTATAACATCCCTGTGTTATCAACACTGTTTTTCTCACAAATCCAGAACATAGCACCATACAAACTACTATGAAGAAAATTGACTCCATCCCAGACAAAGCCAGTACACTGAATAACTGCACTTTCTGAATGAAGTAAACTGCAAGGAAGAAAAAATTAAAATCTCTTTGCAGTTTATACTGATGAAAATGGCTGAACACACCACACTGGTGACAGCTGCTCACCGACCACCAGGCAAACATAGGGCAGGCTGTGAAGTTCCACCATTTCACTCCATGGGTCACTGCAGGATTTAGAGTCACCTCCTCCCAAGGCAAAGGATAATACAGTCTCCACATCAGATTCCCAGCCTCATGGCTGAGCGTGTCAATAGAAATTACTATCAGCTGCAAGGTCAGATTTTGAGATGTGGCTATTAAGAATGGGAGTCATACCCCAGACGTCACCCAAGAGACATCAGAGGGTAAAGACTGCATGTAGTCTCTCTTGAGTTATTCCCAACCCAAATCAGATTCAATACTAGTCACCTACATCTGAAAGGTGCCACTGTTCATTACAAATCTTGAAAGCCAATCTGTCCATCAAGCAGGGAAAATATTGAACAGGAGAGAAGGAGAAAGATTAACTCTTCATCAGAAGTCAGTACCTGAGAAGAAGAGTAGCTGTCAACAGAGCTCCCAGGCAGCAAAACAACTTAATGGAACAACTCTCCATGCTAAAGGAGAAACTGCGCTTTACAACTGACACAGGGTTCAGTTGCCTTAAACATGAAAAAAATTACTAATGCCTGCACTAAAGTGAATAATAATATAGCTTTTCTTTTACAGAAGAGAATAAATTTTCTTAGGTCTCTAAAAGGGGGCAAGGACAGAAATGTGGATAAGAATCCAGAGGGAAATCAGAAAATATCACCTTTTTCTAGAAGATTTTTTGGAGTGTAGGGAGAGGAAGAAGACAGATAGGTGAAAAATATTTAAGACCATTCATCTCTAAATTAAACTCAAACACGCTCTTCAAACATTAATAGTTACACATGTCCATCTACTGCCTAAATTTTATGGTATTTCCACTCTTAAACAAGCAGAGGCAAGTTATCACTTTTCTCTCTGTTTGCTGTTGAGGTTAGCTTTATATACTTATGCTGACTTGTGCTCTGTGCATGGGCTTGTCTGTCTTCCTAACTGCATATTGATATGGGGGCCTTTCTCAACCCAGCTAAGCCAGAGGAAGTCAGCAAGACTTTGCATCCTTACCAGTAGCACAGGCAGACTTGAAACAGGAGTTAATGCCTCCTCCAGGGAAAAGTGTGTCCCTTCCAAAGGCATAAGAGAACCCACTTGAGTGCTGAAATACAAAAGGGATGGGGTCCCGCGGCTCACAGAAACCCGTTTCATACCCAACCAGCACAATTTTTCCAACAAGATCAGCAAGGATTTAATTTGTGTCTTTCCACACCAATTCTTTGCCTAGCCCTTGGGACAACACAGGGCAGACACCGACACCACCAACCTCATTTGAGAGGCACAAGGGATCTGCAGGTTGCACAAGTCTGATTCCAGAGAGTTATATGCTCATTTGGTGCCAAGCCAATTATTTTGTGTTGCAGGCTGTAATTCCTCTTGATTATAAAGAGCTAGATCCCAGCTTCTTTCTAATCAACTGAAAACAAATTGATGATTTTTAATTGTGCCAAGGACATATTTTGACGTATTTTGTGCAAAAATCCTGGGTTGAAAATCGGGACTAAATCTAACTTTTTGCAACATTAACAGCATACTAATAAAAAAATCATATTTTTCCAACGGTAGAAGATTTTTGTACCAAGTCTGCGCTGCTGAGTATACACTTGCTTTTATCTTTTTCTTTTATGTCACAAACATTAACAATATTGTAAAAAAAAAAAAAAGAAAAGATTAATAATTTATCAGAGATGAGCTGAATATTTTTTTCCTCCTTTGTGTATAAACAGCTTGGCAACAAAGCTGTCTAACTTCAGGATCAATCTTACTCTTATTTTCTATTATGTACTTCCCGTTGCTCCCAAACAAGATTAATTTTGTTTTATGCAAGCCACTGAGCAGTCTCCACTAAAATAAGATTGATTTTGTATTTCTTTTCTCTCTCTCTCCTTCTCTCCCTTACTTTATTTTATCAGTGTTAATAAAACCACAATGACTTGTAAAATTCAATTTAGAATTATTTTCCATCTGGAGAGGTTTAGACACTTTTCTCCCCTCTTTTCACAACGGAGTTATTTCTCTCTCACAATGGTTAGAAACTAGATCTTTTATGCAACAGTTTTGTAAAACAAATATTCTGGAATGACCTAAAGAAAGAAAAGCATCATACTTCTGACATAAATCATGTCAACAAAATAGATACTAATGAATATTCTTGAGTGAATCTCCTCTTTTTTTCATTCATGAACTTAATTCAAAATGAACAAGACATCATAAGCAATTTCTGTACTCTTTGCAGAATTTCCTTTTTCTGAGCATGTTGAAGGCTTTTCTCATTTAACATTGTTAAAGGGCTCTTGTCAAGGTGGAAAAAATGTTATTGACATAGATAATGAGAATTTTCTTTACCTGGGATACCACTTGACATGAAACTGAGCAAGGGGAGAAGAGTGGAGTTTTGTTTGGTTTGGTGGGTTTTGATTTTTTTTTAATCTAATTTATCACCCATTTATGATGTTGACCATATTTTCTCACTTCACTCATGGTTAACTACAAAACCAGGATGATATCTTTCACTTACCTTACTAAATTTAGAGTTGCATGGATTTTCATAGGTTTCAGTTTCTCTTTTTCTACTATTTTAGTTTCCAGGTCTTACTCCCTGATATTAATGCTTCTCCACTGAACACAGGACTGATTGGAGCATGTTTATATGAAAGAAAACTAAATAGTTTCATTTAAATAGTCATCGTTTGAATCCTATACCCAAGCTATGGTAATCTAAGAGTACATCCAAAACATATACCGGGAGAAGACAGAACTAGTTTGAACTGTTCTGGTAAAAATACAGATATTAATGTATTTATCTGAAGAATGCATCATTATGTCTCTGCCATGTAACTGAACAAACATGTATTATAACCACGTGCAGAAAACACTGGATGAAAGGAATATGCTCACAATGATTAAGACATTGCAGTCAAGGTAGCCGATGATTTGGTGGGAGCACCTCCAGAAGCACGGATACTGACCCAAAGCTCACTGATTTTCCAGTGAGGTTACTCTTAGTTCAAAACTCCAGATGAACTGAAGTATTGACAAAATAATTTCTTATTCTTCGACTGTCATTTATTTCTCCCTTCCTGGAGCTACAGGTCAGGAGTTACGCCGCATCCAAAGGCATCTTTAAGCATCAAGAAGCAGCTGTCTCTGACCTGGAGAGCATATGGTTGTTTTGTGAGCTGGACCTGGAAGTTAGTGCAGAGCAGAATTGTCCTTACAGAAGAGTTTTGCTGGACAAAATGCCTCCTCAGGGGCTGGCAGGAGCACGTTCCTTTTGTTGAAACTTTCAGTGAAAAGTTATTGAAGCATTTCATTCTGAGGCAGTCAAAATATTTTGCATCAATAAGACAAATTGCTTCTTTTCAAATGCAATAGCATAAAGGCAGATCACATTTCCCATCAGATCAAAACAAAATACTTGGAGGAATGCTTCCATTTCACTAAAATGAAATGCTTCTGTTTTCCCCCCGTGCAGAAAGAAACCAAATCTTTAGCTCTCAGGATGCCGTACTAGATGGCCTTCCCTGATTTTTTGGATGAAATCTAATAGCAATCAATCTGGAAATTTGACACAGCCAAGGTTCTGGTGATCGGGACAAAGAGGGCCAGGCTTTACAGCAAGAACTGCAGACAGTTCCTGACTGCACCCAATTTAGAAATACTGGCAGAAGGCTTTTTTCATTGTTTTACTCCCTCTTTAGTCCCTGGAAAGGCAGGGCAATGGAGACAGCAAGGGACAGAAGAGAATTACTGCCATTCTTAACAGGCGTGCACAGCTCACAATTGTAGGCAGAAGAAAGACAGAGGAACTAAACCTTTCCATAAATGTATATGCAGCCAGCACTGTTTATATAAGGGCTTTGATTTAAATCCAGATATCAGGATTTTCTCTTCTCTTTGCTGAAAGGACAGGACAGGTACTGCAGTCAGCTTAGTTATAGGGGAACATCACTCCCAGGAAGTTCAGTCTAAGAGGTATTACTGCTAGCACATTGAAAAGCAATGGAAAAATTACAAATGTTTAAATTATTCCACTGTCAACTTCATCAGAATTCAATGCAAAGCCATCTTAAACGTGTCTAGAGTAGAAACCCATGCTGAGTATAGATCAGACATCAATTTCTGTTTATTTTAGCTTTACAGACAAAGTATTCTCTTTGTTAATGGGGAAAATAACCTATTTTTCACTTCAGTCAAGGAAATTGCTTTTTATTTCCAAAAAAGAAGAGGATCTAGAAAGAGAATCACATAACCAGGTAGGGCTGTCAGCAGCATATGGCTTTGAGCAGGAAAAGGGAGGCTACTTCTGAACTTGTGAAGCTGGGAGAATGTCTTTTATCAAGATAAAATACAAAACTTGTTTTGAAAAGTTTACAATATTTCATCTGGGTTCAAACAAAAGTTGCTGATGACAGACACAAAGAATTTACATCTTCAGAGCTAGGTGTGGGAACTGCAAAGTGAGCAACAGAGCTGTTGACTCTGGATTATTCAACATAACCCACTTACACAAGTGTCCTTCTCATTTACAGCATGCTTCAGAAAAAAGCCTTCCTTTCTCTGTATATTTCTCATTCCTTCTCAAACAAACACCGTTCGTTTACAGCTCTTCTTACAGAAGTGGGGAGGAGTGGGTGGTAGCCCTGTGCGATACTGTTGTATGCTCCTGTGTTTCTCAAATCCAGTGGTTGGTCTGATATTTTCAGAAGGAATTTAAGGACCTTACTCCAGTTAATAGATGAGCTTTAAAAATTGAGACGGTTCAGAAAAGTGTTCAAAATCCTCTTTACCTATCCAAGTCAATCCTATATTCCAAATCTTCAGTTCATATCCAGAGAAAATATTACCAGACCCAGGAATATCTAACTTAAGAAAATTATCTAGCATTTTCTTCTAATTAACTCTTTGAATGTTTTACACCAGGCATAGAAAGCAGAATGTAGTCACCTGAGACAGGTCCATTGATGTGAATCTGCTATCTAAATAATACAGCAGAAAAGCATACTGGATAGAAAATGCTTTAAATATTTCAGAAACACTTGTAGAGCTGTTCAGGAGGTGAAGATTTACAAGCACACTGACTGCAAGTGAACTTTTCTACAGATAAATGATGAGCTCACCTGCTCCACAGGCTTTCAACATTTGCATTAGGATACAGAAGCAGACAATTAAATTTGCAGCTGTAACCAATCCTGGCAATGATCTTATGACGAATCTCAGAGAACCCATAGAAATGCTTCACTAACTTACAGTTAAAGATACTGAAGTGCATTTCTGGACAATGTAGTGGTTAAAAACACAAGTGAAGACAATCTTCAGTTGTATACCTCAGTCTCCCAACATCACACTTTCCAAGGACACTCATCATCATGCTCCTCTAGGTTTTGAGCATAGGACCGAACAAAACGCACCATTTTTTCCCTCGAGCACGAACAGGTATGACCAATACTCTGTTATTTTATATTCTTCCCCAATGAATGAGCCTGGCTCTTTTGCTACCCATAGCAGCCTGCTGCACAAGGTAGCTGTCTATTTACGCATGCTTAGAGCTGGTGCATCACAGAGAACACAGGTTATTAGAACAGGTTGCAAAATCTGGCCCAGTGAGCAGTGTCATCCTGCTTTACATTAAAAAAAGGTCATTTCTATGATAAAACATCCTAGGTGCAGACTCAGGAGGCAAAAAGCAGACATCTCAACCTACTCTGTAGAGCCCAAATGAACTTGCATATACCATGGCATTAGTTTAACAGGGAAGTAGTCCACAGCCTTCTTCCTTTTTTTGCTGCCTTTTGTGAAAGCGCTTCATTGGGCACAAGTTTAAACGTTGAGCATGTCCTGAGATTGTTATGCATCTTCAGGAATCATTTCATTCCCTTTCTCTCCCTTTCTCTTGCTCTCTCATTCTGGTGCCACAGAGGTTGGTACTAGCTCCCACCAAACAATTTCACCAGACATTTGCATGGAGATTGCACCCTGCCATGGCCATGCCAGAGGTTTCAAGTTGAAACACATTTTATTTATTCTTTTTCTAAGACTATTAAAACTAAAATAGGGGTCAAAGTTAGGGCCTTGTAATCAGGCTTTGAGAAAGATTTTTTTGGCTTGCGTTTTTAATGAAAACGGAGATTTCTATTGCAGTTCTTTCTCTGGGCAGTGCTCAGAAATCAAATCTCCTAAGCCTTCCCCTCCAGCTCTGGGGAGCTCAGGACTTACACATTTCTTTCTAATTTTACCAGTGTGACATTTGCACTCTCATTTATAAAAATACATCTCCTGCATTTCATTTGTAAGTTACCTGAGGGTTTTTTCTGTGTTTAGTATTATCATTATTTATGTTCCTGGAGGGGGAAGGAAGCAACAAATAGCAAGGGAGGAAAATAATAATAAAACAAATCTTTCACCTTTCACAGCACTCCTGTATTTGGCAATGATTATCATCAAACAACAAAGAAAAACAAATATTTCCTATAAAGAGTTGCCACTAGCCAGCAGAAAACTTTCAATAAAGAATAGATAATTATTCCAAACCAACCCAGATTAAGTGGCAGAGCATTTTGCATTTTCTTTTCCTCCATCTTTATTTCAGTTACAATTAGCATGAAAACAAGGCCTCTGTTTCTTGGAGAACTACTAATACCTCATAGAAATTCCTGACGAACATACGATTTAAAGATAATTTTCCTGATATGGCATATAGATATTTTCCCCCTTTCCCCTTTTTTTTTTTAAAATGTTTTATAAATGAAGAGATTTAATTGAAAGAGGAGTTCTGTTCTCCAGGAGCTCTCTGAATCCTGCTGTTTATGTTTAACCTGGAGTCATGATAATCCCATTCATTTTTCTTTAATTTGTCATTTCACAATTTTATTTGAATAAAATCAGAGTAACACACAGCATGCTCCATGATAGCATCTGAGTTAATGCAATAAGCAGTTATGAAGTCTATAGTGGCTTGAAGCTCAACTTTTACTTATTCACCTAGCAGCAACCTCAGCTTGGCATGCAATGTTTTAAGCTCAGGCTGAGAAAGTGGTTGGCAGACTTGCACATGACAAAATACTCCTTCTAATCACGTGTCACAGGTCTCTACTGCTATTAGCATAGCAAAAGTGGCTGCTGGGATGGACATTACAGGGAAAATCAGACCAGTGAGAACAAAGGGTTCCCAAGAAACCAAGTAATTCTCCCCAGCAGCAGGATAAGGTCTGCTTTGCTACAAGGGAGCGTTATCAGATCAGAAGATTAAGTCCACTTTAAATCCATATTCCTGCTACCATACTTACAAACAAGGTGTTTTCAGACTCTGTTCTTTCCTCACAGCACTCAAGTATGACCACAACCCAGAGGTCGCCTCCCAACACTGTCCCCATCTCCTCACACAATCCTAGCAGCATCACTTAGTCTGAATTCTGCAACAAGCTCCTTGTGCAGAAACACCTGCTAAGAAGCTCATTTAGCAACACACATGAGCTTTCTGTGCCGAAAGCTTGATAATAACAATAACAACACAAATACAGAAAAATGTCCTAAATCATATATACTGTTTCTGATATCCTTTGCATGCAGCAGCTTAGTAAGAATAGAGTTACCTAGCCCACAAGACCAAGCAGCTATTCTTTTTCCTACAGAAGCCAGCCAGGGAGAAGAAATGTATAACTAACTGGAACCAGCTGAAGGGAGTTAATATAGCCAGAAAGCCTACAAATAAGAGACAAGTGGAATCAGCTTATTTTCTAGGGTAGGTTGAGCTAACGATGAAGGTGCATTTCAGAGCACCCAAGAAGGCTGGCTAGGAAATCTAGGAGATTTTTATTAGGGCCTGTCTAGACTGTGAGAAATTCCTCTGATTTCCCAATGAAAATTTTACTTGCAGAATCTCCCTTTGTTGCTTTATTTGTGTGAGCTTCAAATTTGGAAGTCTTTTTTTTTTTTTGTAATGCTTGGTTTCTTTCTACAAAATGTAGGCTAAGATTAGGTTCTCAAATGCTCTGAGCACAAGTTATTCAGACAATACTTTAGTTCTGGGTCGTTGGCAGTCTTTGAAGGGAGACTTACACCTGTCAGAGCCTGGATTTTGTTTCAGTAGCTGGGTCTTTTTAATCACTGCAGTATCTATGCTATCCAACAGACACTCTTCCAGTCTAGATGAAAATGCAAATAATACAAAGCAGCTTCTCACTACAGTCTTTAAAGCAGAAAAGAAGAAAACATTTCTCAAAAATTTCACCAGAATCTCAGTAGCTTGCAGTATGTAAATATTAAATTGGTCTAAATGTTTGAAGTTAATCATAATGCTTGCTGTAATGCTAGGCAGTTATCCCCTGATGTCCTCATGACCATTGTACTGCAGCTTTTATTTTAATTACATTTCTGAGAATGAGGGCTACACAGTTCTGATCTTAAAGTGCTGAATTATGTGATGTTAAGGTATCAGAGAAAGAAAACACTTTTTATTTACACACAGAAAATGGAATTCTACAAACAGAAAAATATTTAGCAGTAAAAAAAGCATAACCAAAAACGCCCACAAACATGCCCCTCCCAATGTTTTCTCTTGCAGACAAAAAATGGTAGGTTTTGTGTTTTACAGAGCGGGTGGGGGAGGAATAAATGTTGTGCTATTTTCAGCATGAAAGACTCAATAGTGGTGGAAAATGCTGACATTTTACCCTATATTAATGAATAGACATAACATTGTAACATTTATAAAACACCTATAACAATGAACCAAAGGGTACTTCTGTTTAGTGTTACTTGTATCAAAACACTAAAAGCAATCTAAAGCAATAGAGTTTATTTAGAGGGGGGATAGGTGAGAAATTGCAAGCAGAAACAGGAACTGTATTTCTGCTATGGTGGCAAAGCTCCAACAAATCCCATCTCCACCGTGGCTCAGGTTTCTCCGCCCAAAGACACGCTTCCCAGAGACCTTGGTCCCCAGTTCTTATTGACCTGGCTATTGTCTAATGATTATTTTTACACCTTGCCTGTGTGAAACGAGTCTGTTAGTTCTTATCCACATCAGCTCAGCTGGCACTTGGGCATTGTGACACAATTCCCAGTGGTTGAACAGAGAAATATATCTGACTTTTTCCAAAGACCTAGAGCATGCTGCCCCATGTTACGAGAAAAACTGTTTCTCCTGCAAATTCTCTCTCCTTCTGCTGATGCTCTTAAACTAAAGACCTCCTCTCAGAAGCATAGAAATTACAAACTAGTAGAAACAAACATATCTCAAATATATCAAAATGGTAGCAAGTTCTGGGCATCATTTAACCACGGAGAGAACATCATAATCCCTGGTTAGAAAAAATATGTACATGATTAAATTACTTGCAAATAGGCTGTGAAGCACATAAAATTGGTGCAGTAGTCTTAGAAAACTATTTACAAAAATTGCCTGGATTCAGGGTCTGGTGAGCGCTGACAAAGAAAATAGAGGCCAGAAAAGAGGATGAGATGAAAGAATACAGATATATCTGGTTCTCTGAAAGAAATTAGGAGAAGGGCAAGCAAGGTATTATATGAGCTCTTGCTCATGTGATTCTGATTCCTGTGGAAATCAAACATGCAATAGATGTTTTAGGTGTGAAAAGAAACAATGTTGAAAATGACTTTGTGGAAATCCATAGTCTGCTTTTGGTAACCTCACATCTAGGCAGCAGTAAGATTGAAAATACCAAAGTGAGGGCAACCAGACTAATTTCAGATTGGAAAAATGCTCCCATTTACTCAGTTTCCAAAGCATATAAAAGGTCAGATGGAGAGACGAACACTCATTCAAATAATGCAGACCAGGCTATCTCTGTTTTTCTCCACCAGTTTCTCTACTCTAAATATCCTTCCCATCTGAGCTGCCTCTCTCTTGCTTGCTTGCTCTTTCCTCAGAGCTGTCAATATCTGAGTATCTCATTTCTATTGTCATTTCCTTGCTTCCCCCCTCGTCTCAGCACACAGAAACACAATAAACTGAAAGGAAGCCAGGCTCAAAATTCCTGAAGAGAAGCCGTACTTCCTTCACTTAAAGCACAAATCACTTGTACAAAACAGATTACAAAAGGACAAGACATACACATAGTATATAGCAAAAACAAAGAAGAATTTGAATGTTTGGGGCTTCCAGGTGCAGGGCAGCAATTGCTCATAAATTTACTGGTAAATGTTCTTGTACGTTTATATGATTTTTCTGCATGTTTCTCTGTTGCCTTCTGGTGGGGTTTTTAAACCTCTTTTGGAAACAGGTAGAACCACATCACAGGCAGGGGTTAAGATGGCTCTGCAGGTAAGCCCTATCTCCCCTTTCCTTCCTAAAATATAGCGTCTATTAGGGGACCTCACTTCTCCTCTTTAATGAGAACTCAGAAGGATGAAGACTGGCATAGCATTCACCATAGATTTGAAACAAATCTGGACTGCATGAACTGAAAGAGAAAGATAACAGTAATACTAAGGCAGATAACACTGACATGGGTGAGACGGGAGCTCATTCCTCTGCGAAGTTTCAGTCCAAGACGATAACTTGGACAGTGAGTGTTTGTGAGCCACCAATATCACTTGGAATTATACAGGCTAAGATAAAATAAATCCTTTGTGATGCAAATGCATCTCGAACAGAGATAGTGCAGCTGGTATATTAATGCCAGTAGGAGAAATTAATCAGACAAGTTTGTTGAGACAAAAGAGTTGCATCCTGTGTTTCTATCTTGACTGATCAGTGTGGTGCAGCATAAGCTTATGAATAACGTCACACACTGACTCTTAATGTAAGCCTCTTAAATGTATAGTTCCCTACAACAAAAATGTCAAAAAGCACAGGAAGATCCCTTTCTTCTCTTACATATCGATAAAAAAAATATTCCTTGGATTAATTCTATGATCTGTATTGCTACTGGGGTACAGGAAAGCGTCATCAGACCTAGAGCTGTTTAGTATCGGGTTTAGATTTCAAATAATGGAAACCAGCAATATAGACTTTCTTTTCTTAACAGCTTTCTGACCTTCTGACTGCAATTCCCGCTCTGAGTGACTGCAGCTCAGGAAAATCGCGTGCTCTGAAGAGCCTGGTGGCAGCAGAGAATCTCATCAATTTTAATCCCTGAAAGGTTCACGGGGTTTGAGCCTGACAACAAAACATCGCACAACGTGGCTGAGCAGAGCAGATCTGCTCCTTCCTTACAGTAGTAATGGAGCTCAGCACCTCTCTGCCCTGTGTGGCCTTTGCCTCTGGATTCTGGGAGAGGAGCAGAAGAACAATTTGGCTGAACGCAGAGATGCCCTGTGTAAAGATAGGTATCAGATATAAAATACCAAGTGGCAGCTCCCAGGATGGAAGGGACAAAGGTCTGCTCTTTTTAAATGAAGGTGTAGCACTAGAGAGACTGGCCTTCTGAATCTGATCCATCTCAGGGGAGAGAAGACTAAGGCAGGGACTGATGCGTTATTTTTTTTCTTTTTATCCATGCAGTTTTGTTGCAGTCACCTTGATGGATTGGAAACCCAGTTCTTACCCAGCTCCCCAGAATTTTGAGACAAAACAAGGTCCAGCCGCCTGCCATTCCCTGAATGAAATACAGTTGTGGGAATGAAGTGCCATCAGTAATAAAACAAAGATGCCTGGTTGCCACAAGCTCAGCTCCCTCATTTCTCTCCTTGTAGCTTAGACATGCATGCAAAATCTTAGCAAAACCTGCAGGCATTCATGCGCTATGTACCCAAGAATCTTCCCCTTGCCAATGCTTCGCAAACAGTAAATCCAAGAAATAGTGGACTTGGTTAGAGCCCACTGTTTGTGGTTGTTAGCAAAGTTTGGTTTCCAGCCCTAAGAACTCAAATCTTTCTTGCTTGTAAGATTTCTTCTGGGGCCTGAGCAGACACAGTGAGGACCAGAATCAAATTTAAATGAGTATCTATTAGAACAGCCTTTTGAATCCTTGCTAATAGTATGATAACATTTCACTTTCCCATGCTCCGTAAGCTCGTTTTTCCCACCCACAAATATGTGACTTGATTTAATAAAGCATAATATTTAAGTAGAGAGAACAAATGCTCTCACAAGGAAGACTGAATAATGCAGAATACGTAATTCTACATTATAACTCTACATCTCTATAAGCATATTCCATTCATATTTCTCCAAAATTTGCTGAAAACATTTGACTGCCCAGAGAAGACATATTTTCTTTTGATACTCTGACCCACAGCATTTAACACCATTTAAAACAAAACCAAATGTTTTCTTGCCTCTTTCAGTAGGGATATAGCATGTTGGTCCAGGCATCCCAATGTCCAGTACAGCATGGACAACAGTAAGGTGCCTGGATGCATGTTCCTGCTGCCTCAAAAATTGTACCACAGGCTAAAGAGTTGACTTATTGTGTCAGCATCAGCCCAAAGCCAGACTGCTTACTCCATGTTCTCACTGCAGAGCAGAGAAGCATCTGCACAGCTGCAACAGCTCTCTATTTACACCTCCGCCTGTTTGCACATCACTGGAGACATCAGCATTTTCCTGAGCCAGCAATTCTTTAAAAGCTTGTGGAAGCAGCAGTAGATAGATGTATCGATTAAGAGAACCACCAAGTCCTCATCTACGTCTTACAAGTAAATAGGGAAAAGTGCATTGCTAAACCTCTGCTCTAATTATAGCTAGAAACAACTAAGGGAAAATAGCTATGTGGAGAAATATTAAGCTGTGAGTAGCAATATGACCAAGCAGGACGAAGCCATAGATAACATAATGGGTAATAGCCCTCCAGCAGACTGTAGGGTAACATAGTTAAGTTGAGATATTTGCTCATACAGTAACAGAAATTCGGATTTGATTTACTTTATCAGCCACAGGTCTGTTTTCTTTATCCAGATCACACTGGCTGAGTATAATTCAGTATACCTGCATCCTCACTTTGAATAGGCATAGTGTGGATATAACTAGCAGAACATATTTTTGGTGGAGAAACATTCTTCCTGCCCTTCTTTAGATAAGGCTCTCACTTTGAGTGATGAAGTTTTATATGCATTACAAACATGTCGATGTCAAAAATCAGTGGCTGAAAATTTGTCCTGTGTTCTCCCCCCCAAATTCTCTCACCATATTTTTCTGACTGAACTCTAGAAAAGTATTTTTTAAATTATAACCCAGCTCCTTTCTGTCTTCTAAATATGTAGTCCTTCTTCCACAAGAAATCCCCTTTGGACAGGAGTTAAGTGGTAGACATAATACATCAGATGAGAAGCTTGATGTATATCAGCAGCAGACCTAAGAGGCTGACACCATGGATCCATCAGGAAGGAACATAATGTGAAATTGCTTGTACATGCTGTTCCTCTACTTGCTGGAAAAGCTCTGTTCTGTGACACTTCAGGGGATTAAGCTGATGAGTGTGCTATGCAACCAGGAACTAATACTGCTTAAAACAGCCTTTCTTAACCTTTTCTTTTTTTACTTCCTTTTTCCCCAGGCTGGTGACCTCTCAGGCAAAGTTCAAGCTCTTGCTGCCTTTTTAAATGTAATGTGAAAATGCAAATAAAATATATATCATTCACTGCTTCATTGTGAAGAGTAATTTTGTAGGGAATGGGAGAAGTGATGAGGGAGCTGCTTGTTTCCAGACTGAAATACAAGAGTTCGCAAACCTCTTCTCTTATTTCTCAACTGCTTTTCATTATTCCTGGAGACTGGCATCCTGTCTGAGCAGAGCAGGAGCAGTGATTTGGGTCTCAAACCCAGGGCTCTTATTCTTTGGTGGCCTTGGGAGGTCATTTCACCCGTGACTCCTGTTGGGACTCCTCAGAGTCATCTTCCCCCAGTCCCCAGTTAGGCAAACCAAGAAAAAACAAAGCCTCTTGGAGAACAGGGCTGCATTGGTTTTCTTCAGATGACTAAACTGCTGTCCTCAGATGAACATTCCCAGCATATCAGTCAATAACACAGCTTTTGATTGGATAACTCACATAAAATTGTCTAAGCGAAGGCTGGGTTTTCACCATAGTCACAAAAGGTAGATCTCAGCCTTAACTCTTCTATATGTAACCAGTGAGAACAGTTGCTTTCAAAACCTGTAACACTGAACTTTCATGAGCTTCTAAAACAAAAACTTCTTCTTTTGGAGCAATTGCTTCTCATGCAGAAGAAAAGATTCCCGTTCTTGCAAATGTGCTGCTTAGGCATTTGGTGTAGTTATAGATCTATAATAGAAGAAGAGTTTAATTACTTAAGAGAGAGACATTCCAACCTGGATGAAAAGAATGAAAATAATTATTGCCTGGATATCTGAATGCTTTCTTCTACAGGGAAGAGCAGAGACCAAGTGATCTTCTTTTAAAATAATGAAAACTAGGAATTTTCTTTTTTCTCTGTTGTTCTAAGGAAGGCAACAGAGAATACTAAGTGCTAAGTAAATTGGCATAAACAGTGAGAAATTAAGTCTGTAGTTAATTTTTACCTGTAATCTTGCTCCACTCAGAAAACAAGCACAGCCCATTTGAGATGCCAATATTCCTTGGGCTGATGTGTTACTCATTTGCAGAGTTTGATGTCAGTGGAACAGTAATAAAGTTGCAAGATCTATCGTTGCATTGAATCTGGGACAACTGGCACCTCCCTGAGAACTATTGATTCTGGGTTCTGGGCAGCAGCTGGCAGGTTCCCTGTGCCACCTCCCTGGCTAAACATTGAGAACCTCACCTGTACAAGATGCCAGCCCGCCTGGCATCTTCTTGTCCACAGATTTTAAAAATGGGAGAGGATAGCCACCTAGCAACAGGAGTAGCTTGCGTGGGCTCTGCCAACTGGACTGATGACTTGGAGACTGCGATTCCCACCAAGCACAGAGAGAAGGTACATGTGAGCCCCAGATCCCTTTGAACACTGATCTGCGCAGGATGCACAAAACTGAATTCTAGCCCCTTGAGAAAGAAGCGCTTAACAGCCAGCCAGTTCTTCTGCCAGAGGACGGCAGATTTGGGGATGGTTTGTGTTGAGACAGTTACCTGCCGCTTGCCTTGGAGAGGCTTGGAGAGTCAGACTTGCTGTTTCTATCCATAGATTGGGGCACAGTGACTGCAACCATTGTGCTCCCACTGCCCTCCATTCCCCCAAAGCAATCATGGTTTTCTGAGTCTCTAGCACAGAGAAGAGCAAGGTCCTTGCTGTTGTGGCAACCCCAAAGCCAGCTGCCCCAGACAGTGGGCTGTGCCTCCCCCCAGCTGGATCCAACTGGATGGACAAGTCCTTCCATTGCCAGTCTCAGAGAGGGAGCTTCTGAATTTTAAATACTGTAACAGTCAGTTGGTTTTCCCCATCAAATTGCCATTTTATGGGATAGTCTGAAACTTAAATACAATGAACTTTATTGCCAATCTGACATTTATTTGCAATGTATATTTACTGCCTGGAGAGCGAGGGTGAGCAGTATGTTTTCTACTCTGTCAAACAGGGGAAAGATACAGCAGGACTCCACATTACCTCTGCTGAAAAGAATCAGATTTATTTACCTTGACTTCAGAGAGTTGTTTTCACTGGATATCTCTGTACTTTTACAAGCTAAGTGAGATCTACGTTGTTTTTAATAAGGTATAAATACATCCTTCCTCTTTGGCTGTAATACCCTGATATGGGGGGGAAATGCTGAAAGAGGAGGGTGTTTGTTATTTTACAAGCTTTTTACAATACCAGCCTAATGAGATAATGTATTTATTTATTATAACAATAAACACAGCTGTAAAATGGACCATAAAAAATAATAGATGACTCACAGATTTCTATACCCAACATGTCAGCTGTAATTGGGGAATAAATTAAATGATCCATCTGCTTGCCATCTTCTACACTATTTTCCCTAGTATCCTCAATATTTAAATACAGTCAGCATTATTTGTATTAATTATTCACTAACAACAGCAACAACAAAAACTCTGCAAGGAAATTGATTGGCCTTGTAATATAATTCCCCAGCCACATCACACACACACTGTTCTCTCCCTTACACTTAAATCTAATGAGTATGATGGACTTGCTTTTCTTTATTAATAGTTTTCACTTTATCATGCCAATACTATTGAGTCTTCTCTTTATTAGTGTCTTGGAGACAGTGCTAGCAATGATATATCATATAAAAGGTTGAGAGACATTTCAATCCATTAAGCTGGAAAAGAAAGCTTCATCTCCTTTCCCAAGAGCAGGAGCTTCAAGAATACAGAACTCTGACACAGTCCTTTAAATTGGAATAATATCACCTGAAGATCCCAAAAAAGGTGAAGTGTTTGGGGTAACAGATGTTATACAAGCAGATCTGGACAAATACTTCCTTTCTCAAATGTGTGTAAGTTTATATATGCAAATACTGGCATTTATATAAACAAGACAGGAGAGAGAAATTTGTACACAGCAGGATACTGACTTGGACACAAAGAGAACCCAAATTTCTCCCATGTCCTTGCCCAATGTTAGATTCATCAGGGCACCGTGCCATTGCTTTGGGGAACCTTAATTGATCGGTGCCAAATTAAGTAATTACCATCAAATCTCTTCATTCTTTGGACTGCACATCAAATCTGAAATTAGTGTAATATTGCTTCAGGAGCTGATTAAGAAAAAGAGGTACAATGATGTAAAAAAGCTATGTTTTGGAAATTCCTTTCTATTTTCAACCTAAATGTAAAGATTTCATATCTGGTGCAGAAGTTCCTATTTTCGTAACCTAATCTGTGTGTAAGAATTATTTTAATTTCTTTTTTAAGTAGGAGAATTACTGTAAATTGAAAAGTTTTGAAACGTTGAGACTCTTTGTTCTAGGAAATCCAACTTTAAGGGTTTCTTAATGGTCTGTAGAACCCATTGATTAAGAAAGATTAAACAGCAGAAAATATTTAACAAGACACTGGGTTTTTCCACTAGTCTAGCTATTAACTGGAGAATCCTACACTGGAACCTAGCTAATCTGGACACTGAACTGAGTCCAAACTTCCCGCTCTACCCAGCATTTTTAAAGTATTTCAACCTAACAACATTGAAAACTTCATTAGCACTTTAGTCCTGTCATCATTGAAGACATCCAGAAAATTAAATATTTACTGTGAGTATGATAATACAGTATAACAATACAGAAATAATTCAAAGTCATATAATTAATTAAATGAATACATGAATATGTTTACAGCTAAAACTTATGCCAGTCATTTTTTAGACAACCAAATTGCTTGTAATTTATTTGGAATTTGGTCAGCTCTACCTCTCTCGAGGTTAGCTCTAATGTTAAGATTTTAAAATACCCAACAATCAGTAAGCACATCCAATTAGAATTGCACAGATATCCACTAACATAAATTCAGCTTCTTTTGAACAATTTACATTTTTACCTCCAACTCCCAAATACCTCCAGCCCCCTCCTTCTGTGGATAAAAAATTAATGTTGCCTGCTAAGTTTAATGGACCCTTTCAAAATGCATTCTCCATTGCTTTGTCCATCAGACATGTCCATCAGTGTCTTCTGACAGGCTATATTTTTCTATACAGCTGAAAGTTAAATAGTGGAATGCATGGGGTATTTTGGGGTTGAGTTTTTTTTCCTCAGTGAATTATTTGGATGCTTTTTTGGCAGAAACTCTTTCAGAAAATCTTTCAAATCAACAAGAGAGCAAAACACTTCAGTCTTCACTGAAAGGGTTTGAAATGCAATGCACAGAAGGTGCATCTGCAGTGAGCAGTTCTTTAGCTGGCAACAATAATGTCTCAGTGATGGGAATTCTGCTTACAAGCTGTTTTGTCTAAATAAAAGAAGATGGTCATGCAGCTATATTTCAAAACCAGTCAACAGATTTTCCATCTACTTTCAATTTTCATTCTTCTCTCATCCTTCTCTTCCAGAGCACATGAAGTAAGCTACTGCAGACACCCTGCATGAGTCTCTCATTGATTCACAAGGGCAAAGCTATTTCTTCTTGTTAGCAACTAAAAAGTTTGAGTGCATGTGGTGGCTGGTTATAGAGGTTATTGCTAGTTAGTATTATTATGGGATTCCACTTTCCCTATTTTCTATTTTAGTCCATTTTTCACTATTATTCCAAAGGCTTCAAGAGCAAAGCACCACTCAGGATGAGACAGGAAATCTGAATAATAGGTATTATCTTATTTTCTGAAAAAGAAAAAGCGATATGGGTTCTGGGAGCAGTTTAGTGTGCCATTTTTATCAAAAATAATGGAAGGGATATCTCAGTTTCTGTTCTATGTCCCTCATTTCATCAGCTGCAGTAATAAACCATAGTTCTTGAGTGTTTTACTTTGGGATCAGCCCATTGCTGGACTTCTCAAAACAAATTCACCTCTGATATAATTGCACTAACAGCTACTGAATTTTCCCAGGAGGGAATTTTATGGATCCTTCATTTGCAGATATTTTTCTCCAGCCATTTTTTTGGAGGATATCTCAGCCAGAAGCTAGCACAGAAACAACACCTTTTATTAATATCACTCCAGATCCTTGCAAGACAAAACCCATGTCATAGGTTAGAGAAAGAAAAAAACGTCTCCTCCCTGCACTTGACTGGTTTTCTACTAACTGGGCCCACTGAAGACTGTTCTTCTCTTCTCCAGTCTGCTGCAAGGTAAAAACTGCCTTTATAATGGACAACTCAGCGCAATCAGGTCCTTTAACTGTGTTACACCAGCAAGCTAATCTTTCTCAAGTCAAGGTGCCTTGTACAGTAGAGGGGTAGGATAACCTCTCCAGACCTGTTGGTCACACTGTTCCTCATGCACCCCAAGATACCATTGGCCTTCTTGGCCACGAGGGCACAGTGCTGGCTCATGGTCAACTGCTGTCCACCAGGACTCCCAGGTCCTTCTCCACCGAGCTGCTCTCCAGCACATCAACCCCCAGCCTGTACTGGTGCATGGGGTTATTCCTCCCGAGGTGCAGGACCCTACACTTGCCATTGTTGAACTTCACCAGGTTCCTCTCCGCCCAGCTCTCCAGGCCGTCCAGGTCTGGCTGAATGGCAGCACAGCCTTCTGGTGTATCAGCCACTCCTCCCATCTCTGTATCATCTGCAAACTTGCTGAGGGTACATTCTGTCCCTTCATCTGGGTCATTGACAAATAAGTTGAACAAGAACGACCCAGAACTGACCCCTGGGGAACACCACTAGCCACAGGCCTCCAACCAGACTCTGCACTGCTGATCACAACCCTCTGGGCTCTGTCATTCAGCCAGTTCTGCCATTCAGCCAGTTTTGACATCTTTGAAACCTTGTCACTATGATTTACTCCAATAGTGGTGGTACTGAGGCATCCATCACTTCCCTGGGTTTCCAGCTAGAGGAACAGTGGACTTGGGTTTTTCCCTGAACACTCTTGCAGCACAATAAATTTTCATGTTGCCACCCTTATAATCAATACTGAGCAATTCTGTTAACAAAAACCCTACAAAAAAATGGCCACATGCAACATTATCCCTCCACTAATGACTTGCATCTATATCTAGGGGCAGGGACATAATGGCTGTTTTAATTGTTCAGAGCAGATGCAGTAACATTTTAGGACAGGAAGAAGAATGTTGTTGTACATAATTGGCCCTGGAGGAAGAATTTGAGAAAACAGCATATCATATTCTGAATCTTGCTCATAGTCAGGCAAGAATTAATCTACAGTACTAACTTCTGTATGTAGATATTTTGGAGTCTTTAATGTCTGCAAGAATTCAGGACTTAATATTTCATGCATCTTCTGAATGATGGATTCTCTCACTCTAAGACATTGACTGAGACATGAGGAGTTTCACCAGCTGTATAAATCACCCCATCTTGGATACCATCTGAGTGATACTGGGAAAAATCCTACTGTTCGACTAGTTAAGCCCAGTCCCACAAGATGTGGTCGAATGGGATAAATGTTCTCTCTGCCATGAGCAAAGTTTGTGATTAATCTTACACAGCCTCACAATGGAAAAGAGTCTGGATAAAAGTGTGGAGGAGATCATTAGGAGGGCATCCGCATGAAAAGTGTAAAATAACTTTTTCACCATAATCAAAATGCTATCAATAAATCTTTCACACACACACAAAGACAAAAAGGAGGAGGAAATGTTAGAGTGAGAATGTCACAAGGAGTAAGGATATTTCTTCAATGGTGAAAACAAAGAGAGTTTTTTTTATTCCAGTTATGGAATAAAACCACCACTGTTGATTTTCAGCAGTTTTGCTTTCTATATGGAATGGAATCTTTATATTTTACTGGATTCATTAACAATGTTATTAGTCCTCCCGTGTTGTGGGTGCAGTTCAGATTCTCTCAACAGGTTCTCACTCTATTGTATTAGTCATCACAGCCCTGATTCTTTTTCACCAATTTCCCTTTGGTTTCAATATTAGTAAGTCTAGATATAAGATTGTTTAGAGGCTGTGATATGCAGATTTTCTAAATATATCGCTGTTATCGATGAAGACAGACGTCAGCAACTGGATAAATATTTAACCACTAATTTAACAGGCAGCTGTGTTAAGTCAAAATTCCCAGGGCTCTTGGAAAACCTTACTCAAGAAGCAAATAATTCAGCCATCCCAGAGAAGCTCTCCATCCAAGAGTCAGACATGTTACAGCAGGCAAATAAACTGTCTTATACAAATTAAGTGAAATGGAGAACAAAGAAACCCCTGAAAGCAAGCATCATTGCATGGAATTTACAGCAACTCTGGTGGTATCTAGCTGTTGGTAGTCATTATAATATCCCATATGGGGGCAGTCTGAGCAAGAAAGCTAAGTTTCCAAAAAGGATCACTGAACTTAGTGTTTTTCGAGATGATGGACACAGCTGTTAGGCCCATTATTCCCTGCGAGAGTCAACAGGTACAGGTACACTCATACCCCATCATGTTATACACTTCTGCATAGCCACTCTTCAGTCACCTCATCCATTCCTTGTCTTATCCATGGACTGGCACACCTATACATGCAAGTATCTGGATCATGAGTTGGATAAACTACAGGGTATCCAGGTGCAAATCTGGAAAAATGCAAGGACAAAGTGTTAAAAAAGGAATTAAAAAAGGACCTTGCAATTTATTTATACCAGAACCTCTCTCAGCCTTGTTGGCAACTGCCTAGCAATAGCCTTTCTAGAGTAAGGTTGATGTACACTTGTGTGGACCATCCTTATCCATAGTGTCTGGGCAGAGGATCTTTGAGCTGGCCACCCAACTCTCCATGCCATCAGTTATGAAGGATGAATTTGTTTGTCCCTGTCTAGTGCAAGAAGCAATCATCTTTTTATTGTGTAATTATTTCACAGTAAATGGAACATATTCGAGCAACAGGCTGAGAGACTGTCTTTGGACAGTGTGTGTCTGCAACTTCCTTTAGTAAATATTTATCACAGAGGATTTTTGTACCCATTTTTCTATCATGTAAAAATAATAACTGAGGAAACTTCTCCTTTCTGTTAAATTGGGGTTAACCAAACAACATCCTGAAAAATTTATGCTTGATGCTGCGTTTTATTGTTGTTGTTAATTTCTTATATATGACTTTTTAATTTTTACTGTTGTGTTTCTTAGATCTCCTTCAATCCAAAACTAGAACACCTGCTGTGTTACCATGCCAATCTGACTTTCAGAGAGGGCTGAATGTCAGCATGTGATGTGCTTTTGTTGATAGCCTGATGGCACTCTAGTTCCAGAGGCAATATCAGTTGAAGCTTACATTCAGACCCAAAAACTTGTGCTGTACAAATAAATAAAGCATTTTCAATGGCTAATACTAACAGGCAGGAGTGACTGAATATTGGCCAATCAGAGTTAAGTATAGTAAAGGCAAAAAACCCCACATGTAAGATCAGCTTCAAAAGTAGTCAAATCAGTCCATCAATGGCATAATATCATGTGTTTTGGTCACAAACAAGAGTTTTAGGATAAATTTTGAAGTCCAAGAAAATGACTTTGCCACCAGCTCCTCAATAAGCCAAATGGTCGACAACAACGGTCCTCCAAAATGGGGGGAGAAATCCAGGAGAATCCAGGAGAATGTGAAAACTTGGGAGACAATCTGAAGATCTGTTCTTGAGAATGTAACAATAAATGAGAATGGAGAGTATCAGGCAGAGAAAGGTCAGATGCTAGGCCATGGAAGTGACTCATGACTATTGAATAAAGGGCAGAAAGCCAATAATGCCTGAGGATAACGGTACAGTAACAGTACATGAGTTAGTCACTCTAAACAAAATGCGTTGAACAAAACTACATCTTTCAAAGGACTTAGAAAAAAAGGCCTCAAAAACTGAGGTCCAAGGTCAGAACAGTTTTAGCCAAAAGAAAGTATTGTTAGACACTTCAAAGTATTTCACTCTGTTAAATGCTAGGCAATACCACTAACTTGCATTTCAGACTTAGAAATAGGAGTAGAAAGTAGTTTCAGCCTGCTAACTGGAACGAAGTCCATCTATTAGAGAGATGCTAAAATCAGTAGTTGAATGGCTGGGCACATATAATCATTTAGAAATTCTGTAGTAATGGGTCAAAACCCCAGAGTAATGTTTCCAAGGACCCCAGAAGCAGTGGACTGTTCTGTACATGGCTTTCATTATCGTTAGTGAGGATCCCCAGCCCCTCACCTCCGCAAGTGTTCTCTAGTGTCAGAAAGGACAGCATGATCAAGGTTTAGGAAATTCTCTAGGTTCACCTGTGTGTTTATGCACACTAGAAAAGTATCACAGTACATTTTCTGAGTCATAATTTTCACTGTTCCTGTACCAGCATCTCCACAAGCACAAATGATAAGGCTTGTGTTTTGTCAGCACATCTTGGCTGGAGTCTGCTGGGGTCACTGTAGCTGAAAATCCAAGGGAGGTACCAAGGTCTGTCTCAGCTTGAGCCAGATGTCCTAAACCACCACAAGAAAGGGAGGTGTGGCCTAGATTACTAATGCTTTATTTGTGTGATTGTCATTATCCAAGGCCCTACTCAGATGATGCCTTAACCTCCCTTGCAACTAGGTTAAGAATGCTGTTCCAATTATCATGCTGATTTCTCTTTGACTACCTGCTCACTCTGATTCAAATTGTCTCTGCTAACATGAGGACACTTTACCTTGCATGACATTAATAAATCTTTCATCAGTACATTTCAGATTCATTGCAGTTACAAGCAAAGTTGTTTGAACTCATGTTGTGCTGTTTGATGTATCTTTTAAGGATGCTCACAGCAGAGAGGAGCCAGAACTGGGACAGCCTCCTGAAAGATGCAGATACAAACCCTAGTTTTGTACTATCTGCTGAATCTTTGAGGATGTTGATTAAGGCTGGAAGCAAAGTATCAGTTCTAACATTCCTCCAAAGAATTCAGATCCAACTTCCAACTTTCCAGCATGGTCTGTCTGATCATCTGGGCTTAGAAAAAAACAGAGATACAAGATATGAACATGCCCAGAATTTCATGTCATCTATATATCAAAAAAAGTATCTAGAATTGACAATAGTCTAGCATTTTCTTTGATAGATATCTTCTTGTGATACTGAGAAATGTCTTTTATTAGGTGTTAACTATTTTAAATTTTATCTTTAAATGTGAATGTAAAGTGATCTAAAATGAGTGATGGATTAGGCCTTCATCAATTAGAAGGAGATTGACCACTGAGGAGAATCAAATTTGCTAAGCATGATTAGGCACTATCTTCATGTCCAAGTCCTTGAGAAAAGCAAGGCAATCTTTCCCTGTTCAGGACTCCTTACCCACAAAGATATGTAAAGAAGCTGCCCTCCCCCAACCCATGCCCCAAAAAAAGCTGCACTGCAAATACTTCTACTGTCTTCACAGGCATGGGGACAAGTCCATGGCCTGAGACAGCTGGAAGTGCTTGTTTTCCTGTATTTAGTTAAAATTTACTGAGGAGATGGTGAGAAAGATAGCACAAACCGTAATGTCATTTTGTTCTAGATGGAAGATTTCTGCAACACCAGTCTCTCATCACAAGCACCAATGATCCACTCTTATCCATTTGATTCATATTCAAGGTAATTTTAACATCCACTGGAACTGAGAGGGTGAAGTTCTGATTAGATGGTGCTTTTACAGCGTGCTTACATCCCTCTGTTTCGGCACGGGTGTGTGACATATTTATCCTGGATAACTGCCCTGCTTTTCTTGTTTTTACAAAGTCTTTGTTCAGATATCAATCTCTGATTTCTTTTCTATGCTGTATACCTCACAGTATCTAGATAAAACCAAAATCCTCTTTTACCTGTCAGCAAGTATCCATTGTTGAGAGATGAAGAGTGAACTCTATTTTTGGGGAGCAGAATGCAGCTCAGTGGTGACTGGAGCGTCTGAGGGGGGAACAGGGAATATTGCCACTATTTATTATTATTCTTTTCTATTTTATCTATGTATTATATATATAAAATATATATAATTATGCATTCAATATCATTTCTAGATAATAAGTATAATTATTACTATTACTTTAAAAAGTACATGTTAAGCTCAACTTGAGATGCAGACAGAAACTCCCTGACAAAAGGACTGAAATATCCTTGTTTAGTTAAAAAATAACTGAGTCTCATTGGGTATCTGGGATAAGGCTATCCCACAAAACTAGTTTCAGGAGAGAGACCTGGGAGAGCTGGGAATAAACCACCTTGCAAAGCCCCCAGAGGCACTGTCCACCGTGCTGCTACTTCAGGGGTGACATAGTGGAACATACTGTGGGAGCACTGAAGAACTCACAAGGCTTCTCTCTTCCTCCATTTCTCAATAGGGCAAAACCACAGGACGTGAGAGATCAGGTATAAGCAGGAGTACTTTTGACCTTAAACCTTGGACTTTAAGAGCATTTCCCATTCTGAGCAGAAATTGTGCCAGAGGCTTAAAGTATGGATTGCTCTTGACAGAACTCAAGCCTCTGCTTAACTTACAGCATGAACATATCCCTAGTCACTGCTGCATGTAACTTCTTGAAAAAGTCTGAATTCTTGGGAAAGCTAATGGAAATAAAGGTAGAGAAATACAAATTTGTACAACCAAAATAATTTACAATTGTATGGTTAGTGCATTTTTGTGCAAGTGTCCGAGACCAATGAAGGCAGAGGGAAGGTTGACTTAACTCTGCTGTCGAAATTTTAGTTTTCCAACTGATGACCAAATATATTTGAGCAGCCAAGAAGGTCCATATACCACTACAACTAATGTAATTGTCTTCCATTGTTTATTAAAACACGTGCTGAAGTTGCAGCATTTTACCTCCTATCTTCAGAAAGCTACTGACCTCCTTGGGAAGGATTTCACCATCCTTCGGGCTCATGCAGGCTACAGAAGGGAAATGAAACAGTGCCATAACACTCCCTTAGTGGAAAGAGAAACTCTCCATGGACTATTTGAAAGTGGGGGCAACCCTGGCACTGTTACAGGTGTGCACAGGCATCATTTTGTGAGGCTTAGGAGTGATAATGAGTGCAGTCAACAGTGTTTGTTTGTCTGGTATTTTGATCATTGGCCATTGCTTTTCACTTGTGTTTGTTTTACATTCCTTCACAGCCTTTGAGGGAATCTACGCAGGCTGGCCCAACACCCCATTAAGGATTAGTTAAGCTCTCTGCCTGAGGCCAGGTATCAATCCTGTCCCTAAACCAAAGGCACCTCTTCCACAATAGATGTACTTCTGTCCTGGAGTCATTAGCATTTTCTCTCAACAAAGGCTCTCATCCCTCAGCCATCACCAGCAGCTTGCTGACTGCCTGGGAAAAGTCTATGAAAAAAACAACTGTGGCCAGCAGCCTGCAGCAGCAGGAGTGCAAAGAGAAATGGGTTTGACTGTGGTAACTAAGGTGAAGATATCGATTCATCCACCAGCAGCTGTATTGGAGCGGCATGCAGCAGTTCACAGGCCTCAACAGGGAGCAGGGCAGTGCAAAACTGCCTTTCACCCTACACTGGGAACATTTCTCTGGGAAAGAGCTGGGTTCTTTGCTGGATGATTATTTGTACCGCCAGGCACATGCGAGACATTTTCCCAGACGTGCAAAACACCTCTGGGGTTTTTCTACTCCAAGTAACGGGGCATGTCTCTTGGAAGCAATATTTGCTCGTGTTGGTTAATCTTGCTCAGTAGCTTGTTTACACATTCACCATATGTTCACCGTCTGCTTGCAGAAGCTCTGTGGCTCTTTGTAATCTCCAGCACCCTTTCTCTTTTCCAAAGACTGTTTATTACCTTTTAAATTTTGAAGTTTACTCTCTCCTGCACCTGGGACACTGCTCTCCTCTGCTTTCCCAGGGCTGCTCAGGCCCTCACAAGCTCTTCGGAATATTCTTTCTGTCACTAGACCTGCAGCTTTGCTTACTGAGACTCAGCTATTTGCCTGCATCTTTTCACCATCAACATCTTAAACTTGAATACCCCCACCACCTGTCTTACAGACTAAAATGACACCTGCATTACATTTATTTTTGTGTTCTTCTACTCCCTTACATTTCTTACTCTTATTCAATCCTCTCCTTTCTATTTACTTTTTTTCATTCTCTGTGATTAACCTACTGGATTCCTCCTTTTCTTATATACCAGCTTCCATTCCTCTCGTTCACCAGAAATTAGTCTGTTCTCCTTCACCTTGGCTTTCTCATTTTGCTGGTGGCTTACACCCCAGCTGTGCCATAATCACTCTTTCACTTTTTCTCCAGGTCTCTTGAATATTCACTCATCTTTCAGCAGTGATGTAAAGGTTTTGTCTCCTTAATGTCTACACATCTGTGGCAGGATTTACCTTTGTTTTCCCATTTACTTCACGTTAACCCAAACCACTTTTAGGTTTAATGATTCTATATTACATGTTTCCTGAAAATCATTTGTCCTCAAAATTTTCAACATGATTATAAGCCTTTCTTCTTGTAGTAATTATAGCTGAGATGACAAATGCATGCTTTATATTCCTTCCTACCAAAAAATGACCACAGCTGCTTCATTTTTCTACTAACCACCATTGCAAGATTTCATTTCGCCAAGATTAGGCTGTACCTTTGCTCTAAGTTACTCACTTGCATTCCCCAACCTTATTGCCTAAATGCCCTGCATTGATGCAGCCAGTGAGAGTTCCCAGTAAATACTGAGGGAGCTATCAAAACCCCATCTTTCTACATGTACAGCCCTGTGCTATCAAGGAGCTGACATGTTTCAGCTTTCTGTAGGGAAGAAACAGAGGAGCAGCAGGACTCTGGTCAGCAGCTGGGGGACATGGGGCTAAGGCAATGAGTGAATCTTTTAATGAGATTAACACACAGGAGAAAAGAGGAAAGCAAGTGCTAGAATTACAGAGAAATCCCTGTACCAGGAAAAACATTCACTGGGATGTTGCTGAGGACAACAAAAAAGTACAAGACAGCAGTATTTTGCAGGTGAACAGTCTAGATTTAGACCAGCACAAAGCACAATCAATCAATTTTTGTGCTAGCAGCAGTGCCGGAAAAGCGCAGAGCGTAACTGAACTTGGTTTGCTTGTTTTATAGACTTTTAACAGGCTTTTCAGAGCATCTGGTAGAAAGGAATGTGGCAAATTTTAACACTATTCATCATTCTTTAGGAACTGATCAAGCTTATAGCAAGCTGATGGGTGGGACATGAGAGTGAGGAAGTTACTTTGTGATAACACATTACACACAACTGTTTTGCCTCATTATCTTTTAAATATATATTAAGTATCTAGAATGTAGAAACATTGCAACTGTAAATATATTAAATATCTGAGGCCACAAGGAACCTAGTTTCCAGAACAGGACTAGGTTGTGATTCTTCTGGATCCACTAAAGGCAGTAGAGGTGATGTGATGACATGAGAGATGAAGATGGGTGATCTCTGAATATTAGCAGTATTGAGAGTGGGATGCATAGTCTATCACTTTGTTTTACACCAACACATAATAAAAAACAACACATTGTAGAGTTTCTATAGCAAAGCATAAGAAGGGGGAAATTCAGCACACCTGGATGATATTGAGAAGAAAGCTAAGACACTTTTGGAGAGGAAATAAAAGCATAATGGGAGCACCTCTGCAGTTTCTATTGCATAAACACTCATTTATGCTTTGTAAAGCTAATATAAATAGGCTGCCAGATGCTACAAATAATATAAATGAGTCGAAAAATCTGACCTAATGTTGTTTTATACTTACACTGCACTCTGTTTGCATTGCTGTAAATGACAACACAAGACACCAAGAAAGTGGAAAACTGAAAACAATATTTTAGGTTGGAGTATAAAGCTGTGATGTGTGCTGCTCAAGCACTGCTCCTTTCATTTACATGGGAGTTCTGCTGCTTACTCCAGTGCGGATGGAATTAGCCCATTTCAAAATGCTGCTTTCGTTTTTTGCTAAACACTAGGAAAATTTCCCACTATGCAAAGCTTTCAATATATGAATAAATCTACATCCTTCACCTTGTCTTCAATCCTAGTATTCAACCACTGAAATGATTTTTATTACCTCACCTCAAACAAAATGCCTGTTCCCATTGAGAAGTCTTATTTTGTAACTTAAATGCCCATTAATATGCACCTAATTTGTGTAAAGTATGACAAAATTTCTTTTCTTCTTTCAGAGAAGCATGGGGAGTATTTCTGGACAATAAAGAAATTTTTTACCAGCTAGAGGACAACATAACAAGGGCTAGTGACAAGAAGATTAAAATCAGATTGTTTGAAGCTAGAAGTTAGACATTAAGTGGAAATCTTCTAGCTTCTAGGTAAAGCAACTGGTTCCTAGCCAGTTTGTATTTTGTGAAGTTTTTCAAAGCAAAACCAGCCCTTTACTGGAGATGGATTTGGAATCAAATGTGTGTTACCAGTTTCAGTATAACAGTATAACAGTAAGTGGGTGAAATTCTGCAACAGGAGTCATGCAGGATGCAACTCACAGATTCACAAGAGCAAGATCAAAAGGTATCTCTCTATTTTCTTATTAAAATATCTCAGGCTACCTAATTATCCAGCCCTGAGTCCAATAACTTGTATTTGACTAAAGCATTTTTTGTCTTAGATTAAAGCTTGTCTCCTAAAAAAGCTTTCAGACTTTGCTGTAAAATCTGAAGAGACTTTGTCTCTATACCTTTCCTTGTACTCTTTTCCGGTGGTTAATCACCACCATTACCAAGTATTCTGAAAAGTTCCTTTGGAGTCTTAAATCGGCTTCAGCCTTTGCTTCTTGTGGAGCATCTCTCCTCTGGGCAAAAGAGTTCTTAATACCTCCCATTTTTTTCTCTTTGTGAATGCAGTTTATAAAACGCACAACCAAATCTCCACCTACCCCCCCAACACACAAACACGAGCAGAGACAGCTTTTAATCAGCTGCAACTTGTATCGATCTTGCGTGAATCCTTGCAGCACCCAAACCTGGATATTTTGTGAGCTTTCTTAGAAGAAAAAGTTCACTGCAGATTTACAAATGGAGATGCTGGTGCACTCACCGCAGCCTTCAGTATTTGTAACCATCAATATCCTTGTCTAAATAAAATATGCTTTGTCGCCTTCTCTAAAGTTTTCTTCAAACTTTCCAGCTTTGGTTGTTGCTTAGCCTTTGTCTACGGTGATGAAGGGGCCTCTCTGTTATCAGACTTTTCTTCCTCTTGAAAATACTTCTGCTCATCCCACTTACAAAGGAGAATGTTAGATTTTATTCCCTGATTCTTTCACTACATAATGATTTCTTATCATACATTTGTTAACTCCCTAAAATTTAGCAAATAACTTATTTAATTGTGGGCAATTATATTCCTGTCTTTTCAGTGTTTATTGCCTGAAAACCTAGTATAGCCCTTCCGCCAGCGTACCTGTGAGCCATATGAGGTTAGCTGAGCAGACTAGTAACTGTAGCCGCTATTCCATCTACTAGTAGCTACCAGTTTATCATATTTGTCTTCTTTTTATATCAGTCCTGCATTAGCACTGTCTGCCTTCTGCAGTTTCCCTAGCCAGCTAAAGTTAATTACACACTAAGGGTAGGTGGATAGATGCTCCTCTGTTATCTCTTTTTTTTTTTTTTTAAAACTCAGACTCTGTTATCAGACAGAAAATATTCTCTACAAGAAATTGCCTATCATCCTCATTTTGTTCATGGGCAGGAAAGTTCTTCATCTTTGTGTGATAAGTTCATCACCTGCATCTTTCCAGCTACAGGACAAAAGTAGTCTTTGAAAAAATTCTGCTTTCTCTGCACCAAAAAGAGTTTCATTATCTCCCTCTACCAATGAGAGGAATCTCTTTTGCAGGGATTTTGGTTCCTAATATAACTGACAGGGAAGAAGTCTGTATGACTTACAAGCATGGACTTTTCTCTAATATTTGTAGCCTCCTGTTATATTTTTCTACACATCACAATTTCCCAGGGTTGTTGATGGCTGTTTCCCTTTTTCAATGTTAACTATAAATTGCTTCGAAAAAAATAAACCGCCTCCCTTGCACATTAAACTGGAATCAGGTTTTAGCCAAAGTCATTGTTTTTCCTGATTTGTCGATTCCTAAAACTAAAAAAAGCTCTCAATTTTCCTTCTCATTCTTCTTTCTATTCCTTCTCCTTCAAATGGTTCAGCTAATGATTTTCTTTTCTCTCAGTGAAGCTGTGCTTTCTTTTGCAGCACTGTGTATTGGTGTGTCTTTTTGTGAGTGTAATCCTTCCTTCTACCTTCTGTTTGCTCATGTGGGTGTAAAGGGGTCAAGAGTACTGATCTCTAGCCAACCACCACCTTCCAGTCCAATGAGTAATTCACCTTTATCCACCACAGTGAAGGTCAGTATAAAATTATTTTGTTCCTTGCAACAGTTCTGATATTAGAAAATGGTTCTGACTTTTTTGTCAAATGATGTCATGGCAAGGGAGTCTGAGCGTTCCCGTGTGCAACTCCAAGGTGAAGCCATGATGTTTCTTTCTACCCAAACACAAAATCGTATCTATCTGCTGAGTGACTCCCCCAGACTTAAGTTACGCTGGGGGAAACTTGCAATTTCGTATTATCAGATTTTGGATATGTGGACAGAAAACAACTGGGAAACATTCATTTGTGTCTTCAGACTGTAGAAAGAGGTGATTACTAAAGATTCAGTAAAAAAACCAGTGTGTTAAAAAAATAATGTGGGAACATCAAAAGATACACGCCAGCTCTACCCTGCTTAATGACACACAGGGCTGTTTGGTAGTAATCTTTCACTGTTATTTCCAATCAACAACCTAAAACCAAGCTGCACCTTGTTATCTGCTCAATATTCTTTATTTAAATTGATTTCCTTTTACCACTTTAATTATGATTCACTTTGATCAAATCCCAATAAAATCAAACTCCTTAAGTGAGAATTACACAGGCTTTGGGGTTTGTTTTTTCTTTTTCACTAAAATCTTTAATCATTGTTTTTTTAACCTCTTTTCCTAAAAGAAGAGATGCAAAGAACACCATATCTAATAAATTCAGAATAACATCAATTGATCTCCACATATTGATGTCACCAATTTGCCCATGAATGCCATGGATAAAATTTTAGTTCCATTAAGGATCATTAGTTTCTTGAATGCATTCATTATTCAAAACCACTTGCTAGTTATTTTCTGCAAATAATTCCACCTCTGGAGTTTGTGGGATGTGTGTGTCTTCCTTACTCACTTAACATTTAAATGTCCTTCCTGCCTTTGATAAGACAAAACTTCCATTGATTTGAACAGACATTAATTCTTTCTTCTGAATATCTACTCTCAGACTAGCATCTCTACAACTTTTCAACACTGCAAATGAGTTGTGAGTCAATCTGGGCTTTCCCATTTTAGGATTTATGCTGATTAACAAGAGATTAATTTTGTTTCATTAATCACTCAGGTCTTTGGTAAAACCACAAAATCTCTACCACCATCACTCACACTTTGAGAATTAATTTTTCAGAATATAGGTTATATTCTCAAATAGGCAATATTATAGTTGTATTACTTCAGAACCTTCAGTAGCTGAGAATTTCAGTAGCTGCATTTCTGACCTTTATATAAAAATTATCTCTATCATATAGCTATATTTTTCAAATTATTTCCCTTGAACCATAAAGGAAATGTCAATATGTTTCCGTTTAGCTAGTGGATCATATTCTGTTCTGATTTATAAAATAATCAATGCAGTAACTTTGTTACTCAGTAGTTACACTCCGCATTGAAGCCAGCATAAGAGAGAGCAGAATTGAGATAGGTGAATTTCTTTGGAAAAAGATTTATTGCACTTTGCAGTTCATTGGTGTCCCACACTTATCCTTTTCCTGAAATTCAATACTTCTGCTTTAAAAAAAAAAAAAAAGAAAGAAAAACAAACAAACAAAAGAGTAAGACTTTTTAAATTAAAAATAAAAAAAAGAATAAGCATAGCATTTCTGTGTTTTGTTGTGTGGATGCAATTTAAATGGACAGACAGATGCTTACAAAACATCAAACTTAGCTGCAGTCATTTTCTTCCTAGATTAGACGTACAAAAAGAGTCAGAAGATGAATTTGTTCCTTGATTAATGTTTCTGGAGTTATACCACTGTAAATTTTGCACTCCTATCTCATTTGAAAATAAAAACTTCATAAATTTCTGCTGAATGCACACTGACTAAATATGAGTTATAAAAGCTAAAATAATCTAAACTTGTCATTTGAATTTCTTCAGTCAGTGAGGGTGCTGTACAGGGCCAGGCACACAAACCTGGAGCAGCCTGAGGATGGTCTCATTTCTACAAGCTGCAATTAACCTTTAGTTTTCCGTGGAGCAATGGGCAACAGATATAGAGGAGCAAAGTATCCTCCACAGGCTATGGCATGGTTAACCTTCGAGATGCACCAACCTGCCTTACCCAGACAGGGCTATATTTAATGGCAGGTAGTCCTATAAATCTAATGTGAAGGGAAACATACGCATTTCAACACAGCTTGAGCTTAGATTTGATCTCTTTTGTTTAGCAAGGCACTACATGTTATCAAGACTGGATCTGAGTGACTAATACCTTTTCAAATCACTGGTGGAAATGAAACAGACAAAAACTGTTTCCTCACACCCAAACTGTTTGGATTTTGGTACTTGTTTGTTTGTATCTTGGGTTGATTTTTTTGTTTCATTTTAATTTTCCACAAACTGAAAAAAATGGGGATGGAAGAAAACTGGGTCTTCCGAAATATTCTCTTTTTACTTTGAAAAATTGAAATTATTTGTTGGGGGGTTTTTTCCAAGTAAAAGCTAAGGCAATTGTCATTCAATGATCCTGAACATTTGGAAAAAAAAAAATAAAATTGTTTCTTTTCCTTTAAAAACATAAAAAGGAATAATTCTGGAAGGTGGGGAGATATTTTGAATGAAACCACTCATGAATATCAGTGTGGAATTGCACACAAAAAAGACAGCACTGTTGCTGAATTGATGTTTTCCTCCAAAAATGAGAGGAAAGGGTTTCTTGGCAAGACTTGCTCAGCTGTAGTCAGAGGCTCTGGAGAGCACAGAGAGATCTCTAGTGGATAAATACTGCAGAGTCCAGAAGTCTGCAGGGCCAAAACCATAACACCTCTTGCACCCTGTCCCCATTGCATGGCCCAAGGTGATTCCCCCTCGCAACCACCCCACACCCTCACTCCCATCAGGCTGAGAGCCAACCCAAGCCACACGAAGAGGTCTGTGCACTCAGGGAAAGCAAGCATCATGCCTGGAGATTGCCCTGTCTCCTCTTCCCCAGCTCTCCTTTATTCCTGTCCTTCCAATCCATGGACACATCGTGAGAACCTGCATGAAATCCCTTAATAAACCTCCCATAACTCAGAGGCTTGTCATGGCCTTTCGGAAGGTTTTGAAGTTCCCCCGTTGCTGATTTCCATATCAAGAGCCCCAGTGAAGCTACTCATGTACAGATTTGACCAATACCAGGTTGTTTAAAGGAAAGAGAAGCTTATAATGAATTAATTAAGCACGAAGTAAAGTCAAACTCAGGTCAAGACTGCAGACATTTAAGTCCTGAAATAGCATTTGGGAGCCATTTAGACAAATTCAACAAGTTTGGAATAAATGTGAGGTAGAATCCTCTAAAAAAAAAAGCTGTAGCAATGTTGTTTTTCATACTACCCCATCTCAGTTTCTGAAATATGAATTCACAGCCAAATTGAAAAGGAAAAAGAGGATTTTTCACAAAAGACTTCATCAATCAAAACCAAATTGGAAGACCTTTCTCTGCTTTATTCTCTTTCATCTCAAAGCCTTAAGAACATTTAGTCCTAGCAAAACTTTTCGTAACCTTGAGCTTATTCCATAAGAAATAGAAACCTAGTAAAATATCCCAAACAAATTAAATGCAACCAATTCTTTGACATGCAAAATGGATTGCAGTTTTGCCCTACTGTAGTCTTATGTTTCATTATTATTAAAAATGTCAGCAGTATTTTGCCTGCTGGGAGCATATTTTTTCCTCTTTTTCAATCTTAGTCAAAGCCTGTTACCGCCTATTTTACTGTTTATAGGAGCAGAGGCTGGCAGGGAGCTGGGGGATGAGGTCTTTTCAACAAACTGCTGCTTTTTGCTGAATGTTTCCGTATGGGTGGGAGTCACAGCGGGGCTTGCAGTGAGATGAGCACCTACCACTTCCAACAAGCTGCTTTGAGTGATATCTTCCAGGATAATAAATATATATAAATACAAGTCATTCTAAATAGTTAAAATACAGCATAGTTCTTTCTAAATCCATATCATTTGTAAAGACCCAAATCCTAATTCCTTTGAAGTCCATGGGAGCCTCTCCGTTGACGTTAGCAGTAGACAAATGAAGGACAACTTTTGTCTGATGCTGGGGATCCAAAGAGAGGTGACCATGCTACAGAAATGGTGAGTGACTGTTGTTTCTGGAAAGAAAAAGAAAATTCATTTGATATTTATCTAGAAGTCATGGACATTTTCTTGGCTCTCAAAAAAGCCTATCTTTTCTTACTTTTTTTTTTTCCTAAATCAGACTCAAGAAGAAAGTAATGCCTTAACACAAAGAGGGACTGAAGAGGATGAAATAATGACTTTGCTTTCTTAATGTTAACAAACTGCATCATTTGACACACACTGACTTGCTTTGTATGTTTTGTAACAAATGGCATGGAACTGTAGCTGTTCCCTGGGTCTACAAAAACCCCTCCTAGGTTTCAATTTCTTGTATTCCAAAATTAAGAAGTTAAGGGACATGTATTATTTGATCTTTGTTTAAAATTCATTGATTTTACACATGTTCTCACCCCACAGTCATTTACTAGAAAGCAAACACAAATAAGCATGAACGAAACAAAACACCATTTTTTATATTCTAGGACATATTTACTGTGAAAACGGTTGAACTGTTTACACTTCTTTAGAGTCAAACATCACCAGCTTGGATCTGTTATTCCACAACCCAAGCAATATGTATCCTAAGCAAAAATGACCTTCAGCAGAGTCACACAGCTAAGCCTCCTGATCAAGCCACCTGCTATATCAGTTACAATCCTAAACTATGAAATGCAAATTCTTGTACCACTAGTATGTTTCCTCTTATCTCTGTGAGTTATTGTGCTGTAGGCAATGTTCATTCTAACATAATAAATCTCCACTCAGTTGGAATTTAATGTACTCCACTGCCTCAACGTACTGTAGGTATAAATATCCTGGAGTCCTTGTACCACAACCTGCAGAAAGCACAGCATTGGTGTTACACAGCTACGATACTAAATAAGGTTTTAATACAGAAATAGTATCCCAAATTAAACTGTGGTGTGAACATTATAAAACATGAAGGACTGACTTCTCCAGTAACACCTCTTCGTTGGCTAAATATATTTAACTTGTTGTTTTCTGTACAAAATGCCTCATTTGGCAGCTGTTGTGATTTTTACAAGTCTTAAGGCTGGTGGAGGGAAGGAGCGTGTTTTGGACTATGACTCAGAAGAGCCTGGATCTGTTCCCAGCCACTCAGGTATCCTGGCAGTCCCACCAGGTCAGTAAGAGCTGCCTTCTTGGCAGCCTCAGAGTCCATGACCTAAGGTTTACATGACTTTTGCTCTTCCACGGCAGTTAAGAAACAGCCTCTTCTGTACTCAGTGACAGAAGCATTCCAGCTGGCCACCTTTTGTCTCACCAGCCCAAAAGATCAAATCCCTTCTTAGAACTTGACAACTGGATCAGGGTTTAGTCCAAGTCTAGGTCAAGGCATGAGCTCCACTTTGGACCCAGAAATGGATCTACTTCAGCCATTCTGCCACCATTCACCTGTGAATGTTACACTGGTAGGATTAATAGAGGGAGACTTAAATCAGATGGAATTTGTTTGAATTTCTGTACGGCTGAAAAAATTCTGAGACCAGAATTCTTGGAATCTTCTGTGACTCTGTGATCTATGAAAATGGAATCAAGTGTGACAATGGAGGTAGTGAATCATATCAGTATGGATCATCAAACAGTGTGATTCCATTATTGCCTCAAAATCAGGAGCAGAATTCCCTTTTTACACTCATAAGGAAACTTGCACAGGTAGCGTAGAGACCAGAAGCAATCAGTAACTGATGTCAGCCTTGGGCCAAAGGACAGTGCCATCAGTGTGAGATCTAATGGTTCAAACAAAAAGATGCAAAATATTGAGATAATGAAACTCATTTCACATTGGTCACTAAACATACCTTAAGGGGACAGGAAAATCATTTTTCTGGAGCTGAAAGTGGGAGTCGTTACCTTTCCACTCAAATAAAGGACATTTTTAAAATTACGCTTTAACTTCATGGTTGAATTTTCCTGCATAACAAGTACCGCTGGGATTCCCCTGCACTGACATTGAAAGATGCCCTGTTCATTCATAGTCAAAACAGGATGACTCAACTTTGTACAGTTTGAATGTCAGAACTCCCTGTGCAGATGCAACTCATTTTAGCAAAAGAGTCCTTTTGTCAGTAGAGCTTGTGTCACTTAGGGAAGTGGTTTTACTACCAGGAAAAGAATTATTTTGGCTACACAAGTTGTATCTCCACTATCAGAACTTTGCCACTGTAAATATACTAACCAGACCTTTGTAGTGAAGAGTGGTCTTCAGTGAGCCATTCATTGAGAGAGAGAGACTTTGGAGACAAGTGAGCTCACAAAAGTGATTAGTGACCACCAACACAATGAGTCTGTAGATCTGTCTGATTTCCATATCTATCCATTACCTACATTAATTATACTATCTGTGATCTTGCAGCTGAATATGAGAGGCAGAAAACACTCCAGAACAATTAAGTTTTATTTTCCTGTTTATTTGCCTGCCTATAAAGAGGATAAATTCCTTTGTGTCATAGGGAAATAAAAGCTTCATTTAGAATAGGATGTGAGTTTATGTAGTCGTGGGTTGAATGAGACATGGTTTGGGGAGAAATCTGCCTTGTGAAGGGCTGTTGTCAGTCAGTCTCTGGAATTTCCTGCATCTAAGAAATGTCTTTGGATGAGATACAGTTTGGTCACACACGCCTGGCATAATAGGGTGGGTTGTTCTGCCTCATACAGATTTGTGTATAAACCCATGCTTACACACATTCCACCTCTCAGTTTACCAAAATTTAAATGTCAGACACAACATTATCTATTTAAAAATTGAGAAACAAGGATAAAACCTCCATTCAGGACGTGAACTTAAATTGCCACGGGGTTCTTTCTGCTAAGGAAAACAACTCTTCTGGTAAACTGGAGCTGATGATTCAGCAATTGCTGGGGAAATGGCCTTTCAACAGTGAAAACTTTGTGATGCAAAGGTCATTTTGAGCAGGGCTGCCCATGAGTAGCACTGACTGGTAATGGTCCCGTTTTCTGTGGGTCTGTGAAACGGTCCAACAAGCATACTATGCCTTACTTAACCTAGGGAATGGTTTCTGATCTACAAGCTATCCCCAAGCCCTTGAATGACAGGGGAATCCTTTCTGTCCCATCTTTGAGGCCAAAGTCTCTTTTTGGCAAGCTACCTCCACTTGAAGATGAACTTTTCTCCAAGCAACTCCCCTGAGGAATTCACAATTCCCTGCAGCTCATTTTTCTCCCAGCTACTGCAGACCAGATAAATTGGAGCTGTATAAACTCCATCACATATCTGTTTTCTATTAGATTGGTGGTAGGCAGCCTTTGGCAAATTAGAGGATACCTCAGACTTCTTACTTTCGAACTCCAGAAATTTGGCAACATGCCTCACACCTTAAAATGACATGAGTAGGACGCATTAAAAGGGAGAAACACTGGAAGAAGAAATAAACTCCCTCTACCCTGCTGTTAATCAAGAGCCGACAATATTTCCAGGTCTGGCACTGACAGGTCTTTGGATGTATCCATGACAGAGGCAGTTTCAGTTCCCCAGTTCTCATGAAAATCTCTAAATCTAGTCAGTACAA
This sequence comes from Cariama cristata, assembly GCF_000690535.1. NCBI lineage: Eukaryota > Metazoa > Chordata > Aves > Cariamiformes > Cariamidae > Cariama > Cariama cristata. Next base: position 69,497 of record NW_009633784.1, read on the forward strand.
TAAAACAAGGTCCTTAAAATCCATGCTTTAAAGCTCCACATGTCTCATCTTTGACAGAAAGGTATGTGGATGTGTCTTGGAAAGGAAATTCAGGAATCTGTGTGAGATTAGACTAAATACTAAAGGGAAACATGATCCCTGGCAAGAGGAGGGAGGGATACCTCATGAACTAGTTCATCAAGTGCATGAACTTTTTCTTCCCTGTGAGACTTTCAGCCAAGTTGCTCATGCTGCTATTCGGATGCTTTACAGACAAAGAAATAAAAAGCCAAGAGAGCCTCTCTATCCAGATTACAACATTGCTTGCTAACATGATGTCTGGGTACTGTTGAGGTCTGGGTCATTGCAATTATGAATTGAAAACAAAGCCAGAAACCCTCCACACACTTTTGTAAGATAGACTCTAGTTGTCTACCGGAATTCAGAGTAGTTGCACTGTCTGTTTATATTCCCTATTCATTTTAGCAGGAAGCATTTCTTCTCAGTGCCTTAATCTGTTACAGACTGCTGGTATGGGCTTCTGATCGCTGACTGCTTTCCATTCCAACAGTCAGTTAAGAGAGACACTAATTATTCTATGTGTCTGCTTTGAAAGACACTCACTTTCCTCTTCTCTTGAAGATCCTTCAGAAAGAGGTGACAGTGATCAATCCCTTAAGTAATGGGTTCACTATTCTTATCACTTTTTACCCTGAAAGTACTTCCTTTGTTTTCATCCGGTGCACTCATTTTCACATTCTTAAGTTGTTCATAAATCATCTGTGTGTTTGCAAGCCCTCAGTAAGGTAGAGAGGTTGTGCATCTCTCACTGAAGGCCTTATCTACCCTGCATATCCTCTATCATGGCCAGTGTAACATTGGGTGACAAAACACTACGTGTCCCTGAATCCAGGCTCACCTGTCAATTGCGTTACGTGTTTTGAAGTCAGAAGGAAACATCTTTTCTCTTGTCAATGGGCATCAGTTGTCATGTCAGTTCACTGGCAGATTGTAAAAGGGAATCCTCTTTGTGACCTGACTTCAGCATAGACCCTGATTTTCCAAAAGATTCAGCAAAGTGCATACAGCTGCTTTGCAGCTTGGTGGGCTGAGGTATTGCATTTCACAGTGCGCTTTGTGCAGTCCTTTGGGCCCACAGGTAGCCTGTGTCTCTGTACTCGATGAGTGTGAAGGCAAGTTCGGTGAAAGCCTGATTCTACTTTCTCGTGGCTGAACTCACCAAGAGCAATGCACAGCACCTCACCAGTTTAATGGTTGCTGCCTCACTGCATACAGATTGCAGTCCCTGCCAGATGTTTGTTATATTGCCTTGATAGATAATACATCAGGTAAGGTTCATTTATGACACGTTTACTGTGAACTTTGTCAGCCCCAAATGCTACAGCTCTAACAAGGGAAATTAAGGTCCTGCTGCAATCTCGTTCTCCCAGATCATTGTTAAAATGAAAGGGTGGACTGCTGCAGTTCATTAGTGATTTCTGTCTGAACTTAAACGTTGGTATTTGTCAATATGGTAATGTTGAGAAAAAAACGATGGGCGTCGCTGTAAGAAAAATGTGGATGGAAGGAGAGAAAAATAGCAGATATACAAGAGTAATTTATCAGATGCAAAAATCAAAATGACTTTTCGAGGAATTTATGCCTGCTCAAACAAGAAACTAGTAACAGACTGGAATGTAGCCCAGTATATAAATTCAATAACCAAATCAGACTCCATAGGGACCTCACAGAGTGCCTGTTAACCTCTGTTGCACCAGACTTTGTACTGTCTTCATTCTACATGCAGGAATCACCCCTTTCTGACCTTTTCCCACAGAACTTAGGCTCAATACATTCATACCTGAATAAGTTTGAACCCAGTCCTGTGGCAGGTAGAGCGCATCCAGGAAAGTACTGGAAGCCCCTGAGCTCCTTCTGAAACATCAGCACCTTGGAATAAAGTCCTAGCCAGAGTGAAAAACATCATCCCTTTCATACACACCTGTTGGATCTAGTGGGGGAAATGTAATTACCTAAATTGAAAGGGTCCTAGGGCACAGAGGTGACTCTTCACTGCCTGAGCTGATGGTCTCTAACACATCAGCTGTGCTTGGCAACTTTATCATGTTCAAAGGCACCATAGTACACCTTTTCCCCTTGGAATGGTGGTGAAATTGTAAGAGGTCCAAATCATATTCCTCAATGTCTCGCACCAGCAGCTCCTTTTACTGAAAATCAGAGTTGGGGCAAACACTCAAAATCTCCAGGAGGGTAGATTTGTCATGGTGGAGGTTAACAGACAGGCTGATTCCAGATAAACTTATTATCCACATAAGTGTCCACTCTTTTTTCTGACTCTTACTAAGCTCTTGGCCTTAAGAGCTTCCTGTGTGATTTGGGTTGATTTTGTTACTATCATAATCAATTTGCTCATTAGCAAAAGATCATCTCATTGAACTAAGTACATTAAGGGCCAGATTCTTGGCTGGTATGAATTAACCTTCCTTCAAGCCAGTGGGACTGCAATTTTACACCCATACAAAGTGAATATAAACTGCTACTAAATCAGAATGTTTGCAATTTGCAGACTAATGGAAAACCAGGCCCAGTAGCTATGTAATTTCTTTCACATTATCTCCCCATAATTGGTGATCTAGCCTGAGTAAAACCAGAACTGACCTGATGATTTGGACTTTGGCGGGACTGAAGGATTTGTTTTGTTACTGTTTGCAATGGTGTCAAAACTTGTTTTCCCGAACAGTTTAGAATATATCAGTCATCTTTTACATTTATTGTGTAGGGGAAGGAAAAGAGGAATTAGGAACTGTAAAAACATTTAATAACTCACAAAGGGGCAAATAAGTATTTAATTTTCTTGCTCAAGATTGTATAGAAGTAAGCAGGAACAATAAAATTGTGCAGTCTGTTTTGCTGTTGATTACTTCAATTTAAGTTGTTTACAATGCCAAGCCTGGATGCAGAAATCACTGGGAGGGCAGTGACTCTTACCATGTTACTTGGGACAAATATCAATTGCCCTGCATATTACTCTGCATACTGTAAAACTCCTGAGCCTGGAGACAGAGCATAGCAGTATTTCCAGAACATACGTCTTCTCAAGGATTTTGGAACTGTAAGGAAATCTCTTAGGGAAAGCCTAGTTAAAAATAATTCATATTACCAAAAATGAAAGAATTCCAGTGGACTATCAAATAAAAAAACCCGGAGATGACCAAAACAATGAGTTCACCCATTTCTAAATCTGAGTTTGAAGACAGTATAAGATTTTTTAATGTATGTCATAAAAAGCATAGTTCATTGGGATATATTCTTGTTCCTTGAGGTAGTCCCCATAGCTGGATGAGATTCGAATCAGAGAGCTCTTGATTCACTCATCTTTGCAGCCTCAGAGATAGATAAACCCAGCCGAGCACATTTCCACTGCATATCGTGAAGAATATCAAGGAATCTGAAACTTTTTGATTTATTTGTTCTGATGTCTGAAAACACTGACTAAATGTGTGTATCTATGAGTGCATGTGTGTGCACAAGGACTAAGTCAGGGCGTAAAAATGTGGACAGAAAACTGTGTAGCAATTATTCAACATTAAATAGAGCATTTTTCTCACCATGGCACTTTCTCAACAATAAGCATTTCTGAAGAATGTGGGTAAAAATGAAAGCTCCCATGGTGAAGCTAGCAAAATGCCTTGATATGAAGTCAATAGCTGTCCCATTGAACAACCCAAATGACTGACATGAGGTGTAAAATTCTAGATAAAGGACGGGAAAAAGGCTAAGAACAGAGATGCTCCTTCCTACAATTCTGTTGGAGGCTGGATGTGCACAATGTAGTCAATGTAATAACTAAAAATAATCATCAGAGAAGGTCCTACTACTTGAAAGAAGTTCAAAAGACATTAAATTACATTTTTAACCCTTTAAAATTGCATTATCCCTCAGCCAAATGAAAGCTGAGAAAGGTCCACAAATGTCAACTGTATTAAGAAGACAATTATTTCAGACTTGCAGCCTTGAAATCAGTAGATTTCTTGGTGAGTTGCAAATAAACGTGTCATAACGTGTAAATAGATTCATGTCTGACCTGGTAAATATGCACAGTATTGTCAGAGCTAGTATAGATCTCTAAGGTGAGCCCCATCTACAGTGGAAGTCCTCATGTTTTTAAAAAGGTACCAGTACTGTTGATTCTTTAGTCTAGATTGAGTCCAGATAATGCAGCTTAACTCCTGTTTATTTAGTCACTGCAGATTATAGCTACTTAGCACCATGTAGATGAATTTAGGGCTTAGCCATGCAGCACAAGTCCACCTGATGGAAAAATCAGATGAACTCCCTGAATTGGTCCATTTCTTTATGATGCCACATATAAAAACAAAATATCAAAATGCATCAGTATCAGTCTTACACTAATGGGATTTCTGTCAGGGACTTAGCTTTGGCTAGTTGTAAACATTGCCTTTGAGATAAGTTGTTCTGTAAGGGGAATAAATCAGTTTACTCAAACAAAGTGTGCACATCTCTGTGTGTGTGTCTGTGTTTTTTCACACATACATACCTGTTAAAACTTATTTGGCTGTCATCAGAAGTTAGCTATTGGTTTTGGTTTTTGCTTTATTTTTAGAGCTTTTGTTGTTGTTTGCTTTGTTCTTGAGGTTTGAACTGTGGTTGCCTGTAGTTTTGGAGCAAACTTTACTTCTGAATATATCAAAAGAAACGTCCTTACCCAACAGGTACTCTGAGACTGATTGATTGATCGACTGCCTCATGAGTCCCCTCCACTGTGCAAGGGCAAAACATTAAATATAGCCAAAATTTTCAGTTTAAGATAGATGGGAAAGCCTGAATATCTCACATAGATCTTCAAACCCAGAATTAGAAACCAAATGCCACAAATCTTGTACCAGTTAATGGAAAATGAAAGCACAACACCCACACCACTAAATACCTTAAAAACAGGCCCCAAACTCTTGCACTACAGCTTGACTGGACAATCAAGTAAACATTATTCTTTGTCTCCAGGCAAGAAATCCCATTGTGTTTCCCTGCACGCAGGACTATCTGCTCTGCCTCATCTCCTAGTCCTGCAGTTAAGGGACAAGCAGGGCATTTTGATTTGAGTGCAGAAGGCCCTCTTTGGCCAGCACAGATGAGGAGGGCAATGTCTCGTTGGGGGTGAAGGAAGCAAACATTGTAGTGCACCAGGAGGATAATAGCTCCCAGTACTACATACTTATGGAGAGTTTGGAGAACAACGGTGGAATGACTCAGTAGATTCCTGAGGACTTGATTTTCCCAACTCTATTAATTCTAACATTTAGGAGCCTAAACAAAACCCTGCCAGGAGGACATCTCTCTGCCCATGTTCATACAGCCTAGGTTATGCCCTGTCCAATGGGACAGGAGAGGCACGGAAAAGTCCTCCAGAGGTTTCCTTCTCTCCACCTAAAGTAAAGGGGACAGATTGTTGTGCTGTGTCCATCTGGGTCTCAAGGGTAATAACAAAGAAAAGCACAAATTAGAGGAAGGAAAATGAGACACAAAAAAGAAAACGTTTGGTTCTCTGAAGGAACGCAACCCCCCCTGCTCCCAAACCCAAGGAAATTTCCCTGTATGTACACAAGTACAGGCAGTTATCCTTTTTACCTCATGTGTGTCTTCATAAACAAAACATCTGGTTCTTCTTTGATGCAAATAACTTCCAATATAACTTGCATTTGTCCTCTTTCTCTGTTCATATAACATCTAACTGTCTTATTCACTGGGGTTTCCATAAATTTTCATCAGTGAGTTGTCTTTTTCCACACTTAACTTCTTTTGTTGGTTCTCTCTTTTCACTTTTCCCTCCCACCCCCCCCCCCCCCC
>NW_009633784.1:75392-98316 GCF_000690535.1 Cariama cristata
ACGCAGAGTCTTTCTTTGAAGTCTTAGTATTAAAAGGCCCTATGCTTTCTTTGTACTTATGGAGTCAAAGCTCAGATCCCTCTCCTTTTTATTGGCATTGTCTGCACATCCTCAGAGAGTGGGATGTTTTTCTCTGCCTTTGTTATTGAATCTCAGTAGAAAATGCGCTGAGTGAAACTGGAGAGGATTTGAATCTTTCTGAACACACGTGTGCCCACACACACATGCACACTGAGGCCTGCAGTGGTGTAATCCCCAGTAGCCCACTGGCAGTATGGCCAAGATATCACCAATTACAATAGCCCTCATATTGTAACATATGTATGAAGCTTATCACACATAGCTAAAATATATGCACTAAGGTATGAAGCGTGGAATGTTTGCACATACAGAGCTCAACTTTGCAGAGAGCTCAGAGCTGAGTCTGAAATGCCTTCACATGCCCCGTAGAGTCCATTGCAGCAAAGGAGTTCAATTCTTAGTGCTTGCCACATTGCCGCTCTCCTGGCCTCATTCCCAAAAGAGTTCCCAGCCAAGTGTGAAAGTCTGACTCCCATTTCTAATGTCTAGACTCTCCTCCTACTCTCAGTTTTTGGTAAGTCTAGCCCTCATCTGATACTAGCCAGGGCTTTACTTCTGAATAGTCTGACTGAAGGAAATGCTCTCTTGGATCAAGAGAGGAGGGAGAGGAACCTCCAGAAGTGAATCAGTAAGATGTGCCCTATCCAACACGCACAGATCCACTTTCCAGCATTTGAACTTCATGAATGCAAATCATCTTAAAAAATCTGTGAAGGAAAGAGCATGTAAAACTGCCCTTGTTCTTTCTACTTCTGTCCTTTCACTTTATCCTGTCAGCACTGCATATATCAAACTGGAGCTCAGAGTTTTAACTAGGCTTTACTGTTTCATTCTGCTTCATGAATTTTTCAGTGTTTACACTTATGCTTAATATAATAAGATTGATAATGCAGCAGCCTGATAGATTCTCATCCAGGCTTCTCAGCTAGAGAAATGTTTATTCTTTCTCCCTAATTTCTGTAATAGTCAAAAGTTCATTTTCACCTTTTGCATCTTGATGATATTTTTCATCTTTCATATATCCATCGCCAGAAATAATATGTTCAAGGTAACAACATTTACCCAGTGGATTTATATGACTGGGACTCAGCATGCTGCCTACACTGCTGCAGCCAGGTAGCTTCTTCCCACCCATAGGTACAATGGTGGAGCAGGTGGAGGACCACACCATGAAGAGCTCTGTAAGCCGCAGTGCCCCTGCAGTGTGCCGACCATGCTGTTCCAACAGAGAGGAACGGCTTCATCCACATACTCAAAGGCCCACTAACATTCACTAGTGAGCAAAAGAAAAAAACCTAACAGAAAAAAATTAAGAAGAGGCAGAAAAAAGGGGGATTAGTAAATAAATAAGTGATTTACAACCCAGGAGATTGTATGTTTTCCCTCTTTCAGCCTTGCGATCCAAAAGCAACAGTCAGTGAAAATGACTGGCAGCAAAATTAAAACAATATATAAGAGGGAATAAGTATTTTATGCAGCATGTGTTGACTTTGCTGCCATGGGAAATCAATGAGACACACAGTTTAGTGGGATTAGAAAGAGGAACAGGATGTTTACATAATCAAAGTGCAGAATAAGCAGCAGGAGGATGTTAGATGCAGTATTTTAGGGCTCAGCATCCTTTCAGACCCCTCCCCACCACCATCATATACCCTCTCCTTCCTTCCTTCCTTCCTTCCTTACCACACCCCCCCCTCCTCCACAAAAATCTTTCTTTCTTTCTTTCTTTCTTTCTCTCCAGATGGACTGAAGTGAGCAAGACATTGTTTAGGTTCCAATTAAAGACTTCATGTAATGAGACAGAGCAAAGGGAAATTCTGTCTCAACAGGAAACTGTGCCCAAATATGTATGTTGAAACATGTAATTCTTTTTCTAGAAGCATTAGAGGTCTTGCATCTTGGACTCAAATAATCAGTGGGAGACAAAACCCCAACAAACAAGCATTAAAACCTTTGCATTATGGTCAAAGAGAATATTCCAGACGGTATAATTAGACCTCATTTCTTGTCATTTCTTACTGGCTTGTGATCAGAGAAGCCCTGCATGGTTCTTTAAAAAAAAATAAAATCAATTCAAATCATAGCTCATTGCTAAGATATTCTTAATGATCCATCTCTGGAACTGGCAAAAGTACTTGCACACTTGCACAGACCCCAGTATCTTGGGAATCTCCTATATGTCAGCATGACTAGTCATTCACCAAATGTTAAATATGTGCTTAAGTGAAATGCTGCCCAAGGGCCGTTTAAGTAAGGAGATTTCAGCTGCCTTTTTTCAAGGAAGCTCATGACTTTTGCATGGTCACTATTCCTGTGAGCCATCCCAATTAAAAATAACACAGATGGAGCACTTGGACCTGGGATCCTTTTAATCATTTATGTACCAAACACAGCACTTCTTCTTGCCAACAACACACCTGTCACAGCAATACTCTTGATCTCTGAGAACCAATTGTTTTAACTTTGCTGGGCCCAAAAACTGCGTTTTTTTTTTTCCCTTGACTTAGTCATTATCACTTCAAAAAGTATATTGTTCCTTGGTTTAAATGATCTGATGGAGACTAAGGTTCTAAAAAAGGTAAACAATACTAAACTTGCTTTAATAATGTCATTAAAGCTTTAAAAACTTTCGAGGGAAGACAAGTGAAGATATGGATTCATTGACTGTAAAGAACCAGTAAAAAAAAACCTGGATAATGATCAGGAATTGTTGTTTGTTCACTAAAACTGATATGACACTGGATGCACTCTTCCCTTCTCTTGTTATGTTGGTCAGGACTTCTGGCCCTACAGTGTAAAACTGAAGGCACTGAAAAGCCTGTTGTGGCCATTGGTACTTGCACTACATGTCCTGCATTGCATGGTGCTACAAGGTTTGTCACTGATAAGACAAGATTTCTCCTGAATCCTTTTCTAAGCCAATCCCACAACCGCTAAACTCACATGCCTTTTCCTGGGGCTGTGAACAACTGTTGTTCCTTTAGAGAAGAGAAGATGGTCTACGAACAGATTGCAAGCAACAAACAGAAAAGATAAATGCATTGCCATGTACCATAGAAGCAAAAGATGGAAGGAAATTAAACATATGGAGACACAAAGCTTGCTTTTTATTTGGTTGCAAAGGAAAGCCTGTGGCTCAGATGTGTCAAATATCTCATGTTTTTACTCAATTTTATTTAGGGATTCGGTTGTTTTATTTTTATTCTTCAAAAATTCTGATGGGCTGTATATCATTAACACAGCATCAGATGACTTTGCTTCTCAATGTCATGCCTGTGTTGGGGACTGAATTAAAGAACTTAGGAAAACTGGAGGCAAAATGTTTGGTGATCCTCAGATAAGTATTGATGTGTACATAAACATTTTGTCTCTGTGCTGCTTAAAGAAAAAAAAAAGTGATTAAAATAAGCAAGTGTTTTAATTCCAAATTTTATCTCTGTATTTATTCTTGTCACAGTGAGCTTGTAAAAGCAGCTTAAGATGTGCTTTCAAAGATTGTATCTGAGTGCTGATATTTTCTAATATGTTTGAGGATAATTGAAGCTGCCACCTATTATTATTAATCACACCCTTGGGTAAATGTTTTGACAATACAATTGCTGGGCCAATTAAAAAACATAAAAAGTTGCAACTCTGACACTTTCCTGTCACTGCTGCTAATGATGGCATCACTGTTAATCTAGTCATTTGAGTCTCCAAATATTTACATTGTTTGCTTAAGACTCTCTGCAACAAGAAAGCTTACTCTCCTACTGGGGTGAGAAATGTTGAAAGACAGAAAAAGAACATTTTAAAGCTGTCTTCATGTGTAAAGATATGCTATTGGGAAGTTTTTTAAATGTTTCCCATCCTGGTAGGATATTTTTAAAGTACTGGGTTCTTGTGGGAGAAAAGTAAACTTTTTCTTAATATTCACAGTTTTTCTTAGACTCTGGCTTTATGTCTTCTTTATTTTCATAATTTAGCCTTATTTTTAAAGATGGACCAGTTGCATGAGTCAATTGATACTCTCTGGGTGACTACTTAGATTAAAGCTATTCCAGACAGGAACAAAGGTTACCTGTACACTGAGTATGGCAATAAGCAATGAGTCTTCTTGTCATAAAGAATTTACGCTTGTAAATATAATTCCTGTACCAGATCAGGATAAAAAAAGCAAAATCTTGGGAGGCTGGGTCTTTTTGTTTGTTTTTGGTTTTGTTTTTTGTTCTTTTTTTGTTTGTTGTTTTTTTCAGTATACCAGATATTCAAGGGAAAGAATCAATTCTGAGAAATCAGAATTTTGAAGTATCCATAATATATTTCATAGTATTTTTACTTATAAAACCACTAAAGCTTGTGATAACTGAGCTAGAACATCAAACAGAAGTTCCCTCTGACATAACAACACTGTTTGCAAGATTGGAACAGGACATGCTGGCAAATAAAAATATATATGTTCCAAAAAATCCTCTGGGAGGAATTCACCTGAACTGCTGTTGCTAAAGGACTGATTCATCTAAGCAGCCACAAATGCATCAGTGCTTCCTAGCGAAAAGCGAATCCTCCAAACCCTCCTCACCATCCCTGTCTGCACACTTACACGTCACCTAACTCCTTGGAATCCTGCTCAGGGACTCTCACGTGCTGCCACCAGCAACACCACACCTGACACTGTGACACAGCCTGGATTGCTAGGAAAGAACAAGCTCAGCTTTCAGATCAGCAGCCCAGCTGGACATCAGACTTTCCCCACGACACAGGGCCACCTGCTAAAGGAAGCAGTGGCCATGCCATGCTCTGCTTGTCCCCGGCTGGGGCACACTGGGGAGCCCTGTGTGCACGCAGGCCACAGTGTACATTACAGTAAACAGTAATGCAATTCTGCTGCTCCTCGATGAACGAATTATTCCCTGCTAATGCTTTGCCTCGTCCTCACATCTCCAGTTAAACATTGTTCTCTCCGACACAGAAACTGACGAGCAGGTACCTGCCATGGAGAGGCACTGCTGGGGCGAGGGAAGGGGATGCATCCAGCACACTCCTGCTGGGCATTCTCCTTCACCTGGGCTCGGCAGACAAAGCTCCTCCAAGCTCCTTCCCCTACTCTGCTGCCACTTCTTTTCTTTCCTTTTCTTTCCTTTCTTCTTTTTCCTCGTTCCTTCCTTTCTTATTTTCTTTCCTCTTTCCTTACTCTGATTTATTTCCCTGTTTCCTTTTTTATTCTTTTTCTCTAATCCTGTATGTCTTGTTTCTGGTTTCCGTGAAGACCCTGGTGGCACATTGCCCGTGGGGCACTCACAAAGATGGGAAGTCCAAATACCATTCCTACTTCTGAGAGTGCTGGCGGCTGCAGCAGCAGAGCTTGGCCTGTGAACCATTTCATAGGACAAGCAGCCCTGCATGGTCAAAAAAGGACTCTTGCAGTCATTGAGGTTAGAAGGGCAAGTGATTGCCCTTTCTCCTAAGCCCTCTTACTGCCCTTCGCAAGGTGGTGGGAGCATGCCCCTGCCGGGCCAAGGTAGACGTGAGTTACATATGGAGCTCTCCTTACTCTCTTCCTCCTTAAAGCTTCACCAGCATTGGAGAAGTCCAAACTACATTGAGTTAATTTTAAATGAAGCATTTTGCAACCAGTTTAGAAAGGTCACTGCTCTCACCTCAGGCAGTGGAACTGACTTCTGTTTCAAGGATGAAGGTTGGGCTCTAACCCAGTGAAGATCAGCTGTAGGGCTGCTTACTGTGGGTCATGTCTTAGTCGCACAGTTGTCAAGCTCACAAGACAAAACCAGTCCTAGCCTTGTTGTGTACTGCACAGGAACACTGTGGGCTTCACCAGTGCAAGACCTGGCCCAGCCCATGGTGGACCATGCTGATCCAGAAACACTTCAGTTAGTAGATCCTGGATGTCAGCTCAACTTCAGTTCTCAGAGGCAGAGGTGGTGCCATGACCTCCTCAGGCATGGCTTTCCCCACCCAGGCGCAAACATGTGCAAAATTCAGATCACGCAGTTCTAGCATTTTCATTGGAAATGTTTTCTTGCCCCTGTGCCTCTGTTTACTAAAAACAGGCAGGGTTCCAACCTGTCCTCGACCTAATTTTTGTACTGCTTCACCCTCCCTCATCTCTTCCCCTTTCCAATATTAAAGAAGACCACAGCACTTTCTTTTGTAAGAAGCTGTAGTTAAAAGTTACGGTCGCCTTCTCAGTGTGTGTTTCTGCTAGAAAGACTTAACTGCTCTCTAGGGTCAGTTTTTTGCACTGGTGCATATGTATTACTTGTAGCATGAGCAGACCTGCCCAAGCATAGCCTTCCCTGCTGTTAGCTTTCCGTTTGCATTATGACTTCATTTACTGCTGAAATTAAACATACGTGTGTGTGTGCATGTATGTTTGTGAGTTGTGATTTCCCTGGCAATATTAGCAGGGGCCGAAATTCAAGTGTAACTGTGGAAAGCGTTAACAATTCAGTCCTGCCTCAGAACTCCTTTTTCCTTTTCCTTCCCATCCCCTTATCAAGTTCAAATAGTAATCACAGGCAGCATCTCTTCCTCCCCCCACACTGTGCTTGTTCCAATTCACTGCAGGCCTGCTCCAAAGTCAACTGAAAGACACCAAAGGATGTGCACATCCTCTTGTTTGGGACTGCCTACAAAAGGTGGAAACTGAGATGAGTACATGCCGCTGCTGCTATCACACTCAAAGGAGAGATGGTTGCAGCCAGCTTTGTGGGGGAAGGCATGACGCAAATGCAGAGTACAGAGAGCATTAAAGATGGTCCAATCCCACAACTCTTCCAATCTGCAAGAGGCAAAGCCTAATGCACCAGTGTAACAAAGACGGTACACAGAGTTGGTGTAATGCAAAGAGACAGTTATGATTCCTACTGCCTAAAAGCAGCAGAAAGAAAATGCAAAGCATCACCTGAATAATAATGAGGAATCCTGAGGATTTAAGCCAACATTTTTAAGCCAAAACTTAGCTGTGTGGAGACTGCTCCTCATGTCCACAATGTGAGCTTTGCATGCTTTCCCCTGGAGCTACTGAGCCTTGCTGCCATCAGGTCCTCGCTTGCTGGAGTACCTGGGCTTCAGGTGAGACCTTCACTTCCTAAGATTATCCCCTCTTGTGATGGCAAAAAAAGCAATTATCATAGAATCGTAGAATCATAGAATGGTTTGGGTTGGAAGGGACCTTTAAAGGTCATTTAGTCCAATCCCCTTGCAATGATCAGGGACATCTTCAACCAGATCAGGTTGCTCATTACTCTAGATACGGACAGTTGGATACACGGCCTGACTGTCAGTCCTCTACATCAAACTGTCAGTCCTCTATGTCAAACTCCAGGAGACATGTTCTTGGAAGCCTTTTAAGTTAACAGTGGAAATGGATTTGGCTGATCACAGCATGGTACAAATTACAAAACCTCCATTGCAAAAGACCTTTCTGAAATCAATGTTAGAGTGAAGATCAGCTTACCCTTCTCCTTCCAGGCAATGCAAGTCCTTGCAACACCCAGGAACTCATTTTGGTGCAGATTCCCTTGCTCCGTATATTGCAGAGAAAACGGAGCTGCCTAAGCCAGGGACTGTGAAGCCCAGTCTGGATTTGAGGCATCTAAAAGCTAAAGGCTCAATCACTTTTGCTCTGCAGTCTTTTCAAGTGGGAATGAACTTACTTCCCTCCCCCTCTCTATTTAAAGGAATTAATGATATTTTCTGTCCTGCCTATCTAGAGAGAGCAAATAATTGGAAGAGAATTGATCTTTTGAAGTAACAACGTCAGCACAGCCTTCTTTCTCCCCCATCCCTTCAGCCTAATTCCTACTTCAGCAGAAGGAAGGTTTATGAAGGAAATTAGTTTCACCATTTGCATACACCAATATATTTAGCCGGTGGCTGTGCAGGTCCAATTAACTCAACTAACAATATGGGTGAAATGAGGTTATTGGATTATACTTGTAGCCAATTAGAGTTGCCACGGTTGAATTACTCCTTTTCTTAACCTTATTTAAAGTTAAGAAAACATGTTGATGGTGAGACTAGATGGTTTTGCTCCCTCTGGCTTCAAGAATGAAATATTTCTATTTCCCCCAGAGATGCCTTAGAATCAAAGACAGTCTGCGTATGTGGATGGGTCCTTTTTATGGTCAGGCATGGCTAAATTTTTGCATATGGTCACATCAGGACTGATGTTTGAAGGTAAATTGACCCTATTTGTTGTGCTGCTTTTAACTTCTTCCAGGGAAAACAAAACTGGAGGATGCACCTAGTGCACCCCAGTCCCAAATGGGCTCTCCCTGCATGGGACCTGAAGCAGGGCTAATATGATCTTCATGTCCTTAGCATCAAAGGTTCAGTGGATCCCCTCCTAATGCAACGTAAACAGGGCTTAATGTTTTCTTAACAGACCACACTTTTTTTTCTCCTAGTAAAGGCCATTTGGATTCACAAACCCATTTCTTTCTTGCAAGGAGATTTTCCTGATAAAATTAAAGCCCATTCCATTTTCAAATGTTTGCAAACAAGAACTAAAAACAAGCTCTCTGTATCAAGTCCTGGATATATCTGTTTCACATTTCTGATAAGGACTTCATATGGCTCCATGAAACCTCCCCAACATCATAGCAGTATTTCATGCGTTCTGCTTAGAAAAGGCCACAGAAGATGAGAGCCGAAACAGAAAGTGCTTTCCTGAGGGAAGCCAAAAGCTTTTGGTCCTGTGCAGTAGTGGTGACTTCACAAAATAAATTGGCAGTTCAAAAAGGGGAAACAAATTTTTTGATCAGAGGAATGGATTTACTGGATGAAAAAACAACCTTTATGTCAGATTTTTATGTAGAGTTTTGAGAAATTTGTGAATGATTTTAGGAAAAGTTAATAACGGTTGTTTCAAAAAGGAAAATTCCAGGGTGACTTGAAACAGAACAAACACTTACCTTGCCGAAAACATGGCCAAAATTTTCAGTGCCTTTCAGAATGAGCAAATTAGCTAAAACTAATGTCATAAATGGAGGAAAATAGTCAATGCTTTCAAATTTTATTTCACTCCTGTTCAGGAAATGCTGGCACTTTTTTTTCCTCTAAAATATATTTTCACTCAGGTCTTTTTTGGAGGCTGTGTATTAAGTCGTGACGGGAGAGAGATCATTGTTACCCTCTCCAGTAGCTCCCCATGAAGATGATCTGGGCTCCCTCGCTTCCAACTTTGTGCCCATCCTGACAAGCCAAAACCTGAGGATGGGAGCAGACAGAGTTGAGCCTGCAGAGGGAATTCATACTATTTACCACCAGGTTTCCCTTAAACAAGCCTTTCCTCATCTGCCCACCAGTGGAAAGGACAGACTTTGGGCTGAGCTGCTGCACAGCCAGAGGTCAGAAAGATACTCGATATCCCAGCCCAGCAGTGACAACCCCACCATGGTCTCTCCTTGCCAGAGGGACGCCGGGGCTGCTTGCCCATCAATCAGCCCATTCAGGTCAGTCCCACAGTAGCAGTGCCATTCTGCCAGTGATGGACAGGAGCCACCGGCAAGGCCACGTTCTCCTCCTCTCCACCACACACGGCCATTGTCTTCCACAGATGCTAATGGACTGGGAAGCTTCCTGAGCTACAAGCCCTCTCATTGTCCCTGGGAAGTGCTTTCGCTTGTCTTTCTCTTTCAGCTGGAACCGGCTACACATCATTCACTTCCCAGACATAATACTGCTCTTTGTGGCTGTCTCCAACACGGTTTGGGGAATGCTGTAACAGAGACAGGCCCAGAGCATGAAAGGAAGGGATTGTGTTAGCCAAAGTGCCTGGCTTTCTGGAGAAGGCCAGGGGGCCAAGAAGGCGCCAGTCCTTAATGACCTTCACTGGTTGCCTCCTCTCGCCTCCCTTGCCCTCCAAAACCTTACCGTCTTTTTCCAAACCCCAGTTTAAATATAAGGGGAGTTTTAATCCTGTACCTAATACATCGCTTGCATTCTTCTGAGCTTCAGAGTAAGTGAATCTTGCATGTCCAAACTGTGGACAAACTATGATCTCTATTGTAAACTATTAAACCACAAATGCTCTGAGCAAAAATGGCTTTCAGCAGAGAGCTTCAACATTGATGAGGGGACAAAAAGCTCTCTCTTCCTAATGTCTGAAGTCCTTACTGCTCCTGGGGCTGCCAGAACCAATCCTACGAGGGGGTTGACCTGTCTTTCAAGCTGATGGAGTCCCTGTTATGCCCTCCAAGCAAGGAGATGGTAGCACAACACATGCTGACCTCCCAGTGGATCCAGACAGACTCTGCTGTAAAAAAAGGCCTCTATACACAACTAATGAATGAGGATGTTGTTCCCTGGGAGCAATTCCGCTCTCTTGATAAGAGAAATGACTCCAGTGTGATTCAGGGCAGGGAAGAGCACAATCAACCATCCATCTGCAGTACTGACACACAGCACATTAACTGGCTAATTTCTCACTGCATTTTCCTAGATGTTATCTAAAGAGAACAGCAAGAACACCAGAGAATCCCTTTATTAACTGTTGTTAATAAACAACAGTTTATCAATCACTCACAGTAACAGCTCCTGCAGGAGAGTAGACACAGTGGAAAATAATCTGGCTTTTCCTAAAACTTGACTTGATTCAACACAATTTCATGGACACGTGGTATGGTCATGTGTCCAAATTCAGGTACACTTTATGAAAGTACCCTGTTTTTGTGAAACCCAGCAATAATAACCCTGTGCTTTAGATGTTAAGCTGATCATTGTCTGGCGAGGAAAGGGATGTGACCCCCACGGTGCCGCAGCAAGAGCTGTACTGGTATCTTCTTCTGCACTGTACTGCATTGGCAACCAGCATGGGGAGGGCACTGCACTTACCTCTGAATTAGCATGGACCAGGCACTGTTTCCACAGCAAAACCAGGAGGCTTTGGCAGAACTGGGAGTTAGTACCTGGGGTCTCTGTCTAGAATCGTGTTGTCACTGGCCTAAAGCAGAAATAAATCATGTCACCTTTTGCACCCAGTTTTTCTTCTGACCTTTTCTCTAACTTACTAGAGTTAGGAAGCTAACCTCCTCTGATGGGTCCTACTTTATTCCCCACTCCCAATATTTTCCAGTAGAAGGGCTGGAATTTGCACCAAAACATCCAAATTGCAGTTCTGAATTGCCACCTTCTCCTCAGTTCCACTCGGTGCGAGCTGACATTTGTTTTATCTGCTATGCCAGCATATGAGTAAAGTGCAGCTCACAGATATCTTTGTTCTGGAGAAAATAAAGAACATCCCAGACTGTTCATAACAGCTTAGGACATCCTCAAAGCATTTTAGTAAGATGTTGGTCTATTTGTATTTGTTTGGTTGTCTATTTTTTAAAAGGTTGCTTCTCAAGTCTGAATGTTTTCCCCCTTCTCTGTGTAAGTGCAGACAATGACTCATGAATGATTGCGCTGGGAGTCCCTTCCCAGGCAAGTTTTGTGATGCTGTGCCTTAAAGAGTTCTGCTTGTTCTTCCTTCCCACTGTGAGCCATGCCATCAGCATTAACATCTCTCCAGGAGGCTTGATCGGCTCCTGCCCTTCAGGAGAAGGCCAAGGGGGCATTTCTCACCCTCGAGAGGCTATTTTGAATACTGAAGTGCTTGCAAAATGATGGTCAGGCCCAGCATTCCTCTTCCTTTTTGCTGCCACCACCATGGTTTTTGTTTCAAGTAGCTTAGTTTAATGATCCAAGTGACCTAAGCCTCTTGCTAAAGGAGATTAAGATGATGTCTGGGAACACCAAGATGTAAATGCGAGGAAAATGCAAGCTTGATAATTTGGGCATTCATTATTTTTCCCTCCACTCAAATTGAAAAAGACCATCTGGGGCATCAGATATTCACTGTGCAAGTGATAAATTTGAACCTATCTGAATAATTCTTTCACTCTGAGGAAGGGACATGAGCAACGAGATTTGGAGTAGCGCACTACTCCCCAGTTACAGCTTCCCATCTGCTGCCTTAAAGGCTGTGGCCCTGAAGGTCCTTGTTTTAGACACTACAACTAAGAAAAAGAAGGTAAAAGGAATTTCATTCCTTTGTTTTCCTCATATGCCCAGCCCAACTGTTTAAAAGGAAGCCTGAAGGAGGCAGTACGCTTTTCCAGCTGACCTTGAAGAGGAGATTTGCTCAATAAGCCTGGGGTGGTGTCTCCTGCCTCTACACTGTACCAAAATAATTCTTGCTTTGAGCTTCTTGAAAGCATGCAGACTGACTCTGGATTTAATCTCTGCCCAGAGAGAAATACAGTATGAAAGCAGGAGAGTTGGAAGAGTCTGTGAGAGAGTAGAGAGTGGCAGGTACATTTGAGGTCTCCTGTGATTGCTCTTGCTCAGCACATGGTACAGGCTGCTGTGTGCTGTCTCCAACCTCACCTGATGGGCATGAAGGTCCCTTTAATTACAATGGTACATATGTTCTTTTATCAGACGATCCCAGAATTGAAACACACCACACTTGAACTGCCACCTGGTTTCTAAGTAGTGTCAGAAACACTTGGTAAAAATCAGATAAGAAAGTGACTGGAAGCAGGCACACAGAAAATAGGCATCTGGGCCCGCTTTTATACACATGGTCTCCTGGGAGTTGGGTCCCAATTTTAGTCCCGCACAGCATCAAGCTACTGAAGTATTCAGTGGGTCGATGATGGGATAATAGGAAGTTAGGGGTGGTGAAAATTTAATATCCCCCTGCAAGATTAAACGGGACTATTTATTTCTTACCGTGATTTATAATGCTCTCTTATGTTGGCACTCACACATCATAGGCAAAAAAAATGAGATTAATAACAAGAGAAGACTAAGAAATAAAACATTTCAGTAGACTTTCAAATGCCTCCTTTATATGAAGTTGCACTCTACAAGGACTGACTTACTGAACACAGAAATTTGTTAGCCTTACTTACCCTTTGTTTTGGATGTGTGATGCTGTACTCTTCAAGTGCATCATCCAAACTGCTTTTCAGGCAACAATAACAGGAGTGGTGAAAGGCTGGAATCTGATATCTCTTGCTCCTTGGACTCAGGATGAGGCTCACATTTATCAGGACTTCACTGGTCTTCCCAGAATCTGAACAGATTTTACATATGAGCAACAGAGTGCACCAAGGCGCAGGTCAGGACTTTTCTCGACCACCTCATCCCAACAAGTTGCTGCAGGTAAATATTTGTATTCTGAAGTGAGTCTGGTCTTGAGTAACGTAGCTTCACTGGCATCTGTGAAGCTGTTATGTTTTTTTGTCCCAGGGACACCAAGATGGTATTCACAGCCAAAATACACGTCTCTTATCCTTTGGGGAGGAAATTACATATGGACAACTGTATTCAAAATCATAACCAACATCTACATAAATTAAGGGAAAATTGAAGCTTTGATGTCAGGCCTGCGAAAGGAGATCAGACCTGAGCTTTCCTCTTCCTTCAATATATATAAAGTACACATCCTTCCTAAGTTTTGAAATGTTTTACCATGAAATTAGTATCATTATCCTCAGGAGTTAAATGCTGTAAAATTGTAATTCTTTACATTGAAATGTAAGGCTCTACAAAGTAAAATGACCCACCTGAGGTTACTTGTAAGGCAATTGCATCAACAGAAGTGAGTCTCTGCAGTCCCAAACCACTTTCTTTGTCAAAATGAACATGGACTAATTTATGTGTTTTTTGAAGCATTCAGCCCACATCAGCTTCAGGTCTTTATTTTTTTTGTTGTTGGATTGTTCAAAATGATGGGAATTTGCAAGCCATAATGTAGGAGAAAACAGAGGGGAAGGCAGTGCTTTTTATACTAACTATCAATTCAGTAGGATTGTCACTTTATCCAGTACCAGGTGTTTTTTACTTAAATTGCCAAGTATGTGGCCACTTGGTGGGCAGATGGGCAATCCATGTGCTTATATCTGAGGGTAGGCAGTGTATGTCTGTCTGATCTTTAAATATTTCCTTCTCCGGAAAAGAAGGTGACAAGTTAAAGGAAATCATGACTTTCTGAAGAGAGCCACAGGACAACTTTAATTCCCACAGGACTCAAAGAGATCAGAGAAACTGGAGAAGGAAAATGGTGTTTCCAGCACTTCCCACAGCACATCTCCATTTTGAGGCTTCTTATTCCCCCTCAAGTGTTCAAAGCCAGGTTGCTATTTGCACAGCACTGTCATTGACATAACAAACTCTGGCAGACCCAGTCACACAAAAACATGATGTGCAATTTGTCAGCCTCCTACCAGCCAGCATTCTCAGCGGTCAGGTAACACTGGTGTATTGCACACACCCTGCCCCTCGTCCCCCTGTTGTAAAGAAAGGAGTGGAAATGTTTAAAGTATTTTAAGTGGGAATAGGTAAGGAGAAAAGTGGGTAAAATTCAGGGCATGGTTATGTCACAGCCAAGGTAAGAATCATTGTAATATGGACATACCTGAGGTACCTTAAATTACTACGTACCTGTAAGTGTGAGAGTCCAGAGTTCAGCAAGGGCTGTGAAGCCTTTTGTAAAATCAGAGAAGCATCTATGCAGATGCTACTAGCACCTTGAAAACTAATGCTGGTGTGTCTAGAGTGACTGAAGAGAAAGATCAAGTCTGAAAGAGGAAAAGGTCTGAGTCTGAAAGAGGAAGATGCAATATGCTGAAGTGCAGGTAATATATTTCAGGCAGGTTGAAGTTTAGGTGGTGCTCATTTCAGAAAGAGTTATTCGGGAACTGGTTAGAGCTAAGATGTAGAGAACAAACCACAGAAAGCAATCTTGTAATAGGTGAGTGGTAGATGAAGTGACTCAGGACAGCATCCACATTGAGCTGGAGATCATCTCTAGCCAGTTTCTCTTGATTCATCCTCTGGATTACTCAATTCCTCCATGATGAAGCACAATTACTTAAAAGGGATCATTTACAGCATCAAAAGCTGACTGGAAAAAGGGCATCAGGATCAGACCCTGGTATTCACATCATAATTAGGAAAATATTGTCCAACACATGGAGGAGGTTGAAACCATCAAATTTTCTTTGGGAAAGGGTGCATGGACTCCTGTGCAGCTCATAGGCAAACTCACATACTTTGAAGTTCTCAATGCCAGGGCATGCAAAGTAAATGCCCCGAAGTTTGCTGTTGATAAATGATTGTGCTTCTGAAATGGTAATACAAATGCACTGAGTCGTGAAATGCAGCTAATATAATTAATCTTGCAATATTGTAAATCTGTTGGAGACAGATAACATGAGAATTTTGCTCTACTGTTTCACACTACAGCACAAACCAATAAAGTGGTGTTTAGAAGGAAGCCTGGAGCCTAAATATTTCCAGGTGACTTTGGTGATTTAGAAAAAAATCTGTTTACATAACCTTCCACAAAAAAGATACATTATGCATAACACCAGCTTGCTCCACCCTAGAACTGCTACAGGAACTACCTGAAGAATAAAGATATAATCTATATTATGTTTATTTTTTTAAAGAAAAATTAAGCAACTGTATGAATACCTGAGGGCTTGGGAGATTTAGGTGTTTGGCAGTTTGTTTGCCTGGTTGGTTGGTTGGTTGGGTTTTGAGCCATTGCTGTTAGAACATTCGTAACGGCAACTATTCTTCAGTTATGGATCTCAAACTCTTACTTAGAAATCTCTCCCATCACATTTCCTCCTTTTTAGTGTCATGAGGTCTTGGGTCTCAGGTCTACAAATAATACAGATCTAAACCAGGTAACTTCTAAAACCTAGGGACTCACATTCTTCAAGAAAAAGGTGTCTTAGGCCTGCTACCACTGCCAACTGAAATCTCTAGCATAATCCAGGGCATGTCTTCTCAGCATAAAGATGTTCCTGAAGCAGCGTGAAACTGACTGGACATTGTTTTCCCTACTCTGACTACATGCATAGAAACATGTTTGTGAACAGAATCAAGAAAAAGGGAACAGGACTTCAGGTTGGATCCTTGCCACTTCAGTTCTTGGCTTTTGTTTTCAGCCTCTTTGTGGCTCGTAAAAGCTGACCAGCCTCATTTTGGGACGGACAACAGAATTCAGAGTACTGCCAAAATGAGCTGCATTACCAATCCCAACCTGTGTTATCTTCATGCCTGCTGGAATAAATGCAGCCTTTTCTTAGCACCATGGTTGGTATTCAGTAGGAGAATGAAGGGCAGGCAACTAGTTCAGAAAATACACCATGCAATCATTCTGCAAAAGCAGCAGTGTGTAGTTTCCCCATTTCTCCTTTTTTTCTTTCTTTTTTTTTTTTTTTTTACTGTGTTCTTTAATTGGATACACTCCTGAGTACTTTTTGGAGACTATGAATGGATGCCAGGATGGACATGTCTGGATCTATGGGTGTCAGTGATTCACTTGTCAGCAGTGTCTCCCATGCACTTAAACATCTATAATTTTCAGGAAGAAAAAAATCTGCTAGTTTAAGGGGAAAAAAGCACTGCTTTAACATTTCATTAAATTTATGACTCCAAGCATTCAATGAGAAATGCAAAGCTAATAATAACTATAATTAACATCTCTCAACACTGACTGGCATCTTCACTGTGAAGGATAGCACCACTCCTCCCAGAACTGAGGACATCCATGGGACATTACCACAGTAAGGAAACAATCAGCCTAGGAGCCTCTCAGATCTCCCAAGGAAAGGCAGCAGTGCCAATCTTCTGCCTCTGTGAATCTGCCTGGGTTGCCTTCACTTATTTTCTCTCTTGCTATCTCCTCTCTGGTAGCCTGGTGGTCAAGTCTAACTCTGCAACTGGCTTCCCTTGTGTTTGTCCTTTGATTTTCAACCATGTCTCTGTCTGGGAGTAAAGTGGGGAAGTTAAGAAACTTGGATTCATGGAAGCATTTAGACCTAATTTTGCTCAGTCTCCCAGTTTCTGACCACATTTCCTTTCCAAGGACCTGAAATCCAATTTCCAGACCCTTTTTCTCTGTAACTGGACTCTAGCAGCCACTGCCTCTCCTACCACTTCACCTTGTTCTCTGACCTATACAACTACTCACCAATTCATTTCTCCTCCCAGTTCTCTTACAGGTGATAGTCCAGAGGCAGGTCTGTGTCTGCAAGGTTTCTGGATCCCCAAAGAAAGGATCTCCGTGACCTCCTTTCAAGCTACTGCTGTATTGCCAAGCTGCCTTCCTCTCAGATGCTGAACTTCCCTTGCAAAGCACAGCAGTGCTAGCAGAGCAGAGTATTTGATCCCCATTGCCCTTGAAGGAACAGACCACACTCGAGAGAAGGCTTTGTAGCTAAATCAAATTAGAGTTCATACAGGAAAAGAAAGTGTCAAATCTCTTCGTCCTGTGATCACCAATGTCATCTTTTATTCTGACCACATCCTGAGTTTTGGGAGCGTGAACAGCCACCAGCAGAAATGTTATCAGTGTCATTAGGCCCAGAAAAACAAAAGTATCTCAGCATGTTTTGTTGTCGATCTTGCTTGTATCACATGCAAAGCACACTTCCTGTTGTCATTTTTCTTCCCTGGCAATCTGATGTCTTCAAGGAAGAAAATCAAGTCTGAACAGCAAAAATTCCAGGACAAACATTTTGTTGAGCAGTTGCCTTTTGATCTAAGCTGCTGATACTTACAGAAGCAGCATTAATCAGAATTGTTTAGGGAAATAAAACCTGAACTCCTCACTCAAGCCCCAGTTCTGCTTGTCTTTATGCAGAGCTGCACTGCTCTCTATAATCAGTCCCACAAAAACACATTATGCTCCTCTGTTTCCTGCTGTGCTCGGTGACACAGTGGTATCACAGGACATGGTTGCCATTCAGCACAATCAGGGAGGTACAATTCACCATCCGGCTTTTGATGCGGTCTAATGTCAGCCAAACTTGAGAAAGGCTAATGTAAAGAGATTGGTTTGGGACAACCTCTTCCTCTCAAAAGCTCTGTATCCTCTGGAGTCAATTTTCACCATTTTGCCTGTGCTGCCCTCTGAATGCTGTGTCCTGATTAATTTCAGTGCAAGGATCCAACCCGCAGGAAGCTTTTACTAACAACTGCTAAAAAGTATATGAGAATCTGTCCATTTTCATCTTGCCTGCATTGCTGTAAAATGGTGACGGAGTTTCCTAGCTGATGCTGAAGCATTTTGAGCCTTTCTCAAGCAGCAGTTGAGATACAGCCTAGCACAGAAACAAATGAATACTCAGCAGCTCACCTTTGCTTTTCATCTCAGCAGACTCCAATGGAGTGCTTGCAGTGTCAGTTCTTTGTGTGATGCACTGATTTTGAATGGTGGCTGTTGCAAGCAACAAACATTCACTCTTTAACTTCCTTCCTCTAACTATAGCTACGTCATGGTACAAAGGTGTTTCCTCGGATACAGAAATTGAGGAACTGGGATCCCCAAAAGAGAGATTACACCTGCCTGCTTTTTGTACTCACCTTGCTTTTGGGACTTAAAAATTCATCCAGATATAACAAGGGAAGCTAACAAAATACCCTGACTTCAGGTCACTCCCTTTCTTTTGAGATAAGAAACCAACCTGAAGGGCAGCAGTGTGAGCTGCAATTTAGCAGTAGGACAGCAAAATAGTTTTGTAGAAAAAGGGCTTGTTCATTTTGTTAAGAATTGCTGGAACAATTTCTTCTTCTCTTATGAAAGCTGACAGGGAACTTCTTTTAACCTGTCACTCAGTCAAAAACCATAGCTGCAAGACGTGGTTATTTATCTTCATTGGAAAGTTGAGAACTTTGGAGGAAAAAGTTCCCCAAAAGCATCCCCAGAAGCAGACTATATAGATGAATTTTCAGTTCATGACAGCAGTTGTGGCCATTTTTTCCAAAAAATCCTATAGTACCTGGGGGAAAAAAAAAAAAAAAAAAAAAGGAAAAAAGCAAACCTCATTATGAATCTGGTCCAGAGAGAGAGCAATCATGTTGAAAGCAGAAGCTGCAATTTGATATATGCAGAAGATGGGACTTTATTCCACACTCAGAAAAGGGAATGTGCTGCTAATGAAAGTATATTAAAAAAAGAGCTAAAAAGGGTACAAAGGGACCCTTTTTACATATGTGTAGAATGTGCCTCATCTCTATTGAAATTCCCTGTTAAGAGAAGCAGCAGTCCTTTCCTTCATTTTCTGCTCTGACCTGCAAGTGCTTCAGAGCAGTCCATTCTTTTGGCGCTTCAATGAAAGAGAAAAAGTTAGAAGTCAAGAGCCAGCCTGGTTAATGAAGTCAGCGATTTCCCCTTCTTGGCACAGCTGTTTGCCAGGGGATGCCAAAGAAGCAAAGCGTGGAGGATGTCTCACAACTATTTCAATCCAACCCTAATCCAGTATTTAGATCTGGAACTTCTGAGGAAAACTGATGGATTAGCAATGGGGTCCTTTAAACTGTGAGGTGTGGTCCTGGAGTGTGGGTCACCATGCCTGCCTTGCTCCTGGGGGGATCTGGGGCACTTCAGTGCATCCTCACGGCCAACAACTGGGGCCATGGCACAGAGTCCATCAGTCCTGTAGCTTCAGCACAGAGAAAGCAAACAAGGTGCCATGCTGGCTGCTTTGCCAGAAATCTGCAAACATGCCCTGACACTCCAGGACAGCCCTCCTCCCAAATACACTGATATGCTCTCCCCAGGATACGCAAGTTATGTGGAAAGGCCGGGAAGTTATACACACCTACAGGACACCCAGACCCTTTTGGGGCTAAGTAAAATACCCAAGGGCATCTCAAATGGCACTAGACACCTGAAATAGGTCTTTCTGATGGAAAGTGGTACAAGATAAATAGTAACAATCAAGACTTTCAATTTCGATGATCAATACACTCATCCAACATGAGATGTTCAGATGGCACAGTAACAGACTCACACATTTCTAAAATAATTGTTATGTTTATTACCTATTAGCTGAGAAGTAGGTGAGGTCTGAGGAGTTGCTAGGATTTTTAAGTCTGGATCCAAAAACGTATGTTCAGGCCCTGGTTTGCACCCATGGTAATGGCTACCTTAATCAGCACAATAATAAATGCATCCCTGGTCACTCAAGCTGCAGAATGAAGTGTATCCTGGTCACATGACTTCATATATACCATAGGATATATCATAGGCAATTGGTGTCACCATGCCACCCCTACAGACCATCTGCACTGGATGATGTGATCCTCTAAAAAGAGTTATCCATTCTCATAGAGAAAGTCAGCATCAGCCTCCAAAATATTATGATCTAGATCAAAAATACTAATGGCTTAGAAAGAAATGCAGATAACATCTTCTAGGAGAATGATGAAGAAAGTAGGTAAAACACATAGAAGGTAGGGTCTCAGGGTCATAGAAAAAAAAACAATGGTAGGGTAGGAATTGGACTTTGGCATTCTGTTTAAAAATGGACCAAGAATCAATTTTTAAATCCATGAACAATTTTGAAAGTTGTAGAATAATTTTATTTGAGGATTAATTAAACCATTTATCCTGACCCAATAAATATTTCATTTCAATGTTGGTAATTAAAAGGAAAATATGAAAATAAACAAAATCTGTACCAAAATTTTGGAATATTTCATGTAAAAATGTTGGAAAGAAACTAATGATCTAAATGGATTTCAGGATTCTTGGTTTTTCCTCCAATCATAAGTAGTTGTGGGAAAGCAACATAAATTTGTTCTTTGTGTCTGTGCCATGAAATCTACATTCTCTGCTTTGTTCTGGAATTCTAAGTGTGAAAAATAAGTTTCATTTTATAGGCCCACCTCAGATAATAAAGACTGGTGCCTTGTAAAGGCCAAAATTGTATTTTAAGATACATGCACAAACAGCTTCAGCTGCTTGTTTTCCTATGTGTTTGTTGGCGGTGCTTTTGTTGCTATAGATTAATTTTTTAAAAAAATCTTCCAATTCAAACTATGTCAGCAGATGAGGTATTTCAGCTGGTAGAGAACACAAGGCAGAAAATTATTATAATTTTAAACAGAAGAAAGAATGGAACAGCAAGGCTTTCAACTTAAGAGAAAAGTCTGCCTGCTGCAAGCAAATCTTTTTAGAAATAATTACCTATGATTAGTGTTTTAAAATCTACAAAATTGCTGTCTTGCTATTGAGCAGAGACAATGCTGAGTTGAAACAGAAATGTGTAAAGGAAAAAAAAGCATTTGGATCATTTTATTTCTATACTTACACCTGGACACATTGAAGCTGTATGTGTTTCTTGGACAGTGATGCCAGCCAGAGGGCTTTGCCTGCTGCGAAGGCACCTATTGCACCAGCAAAACGGCAGCCAGAGCCTGGGGCTGCTGGCCCAGTTTTTTTGGCAGGGAATCTGTTGGTGACTGTGTGAACCTCCTCTTTGCCTGCCTCAGTGAGCCAGAAGTGCAAATCACAGTGGCAGGATTCAGAGATTCCAATCACGTTATAATCACTGGCTCATTTGCAGGGTGTGTGCTCAGTGGGCATTGGGGCTTACTGAGGGGGTTACTGGGCCCCTAACAGAAAAACAAGTGTTGTATGGAGGGTATCCCAGCCCAGTAACCTGCCTTTGACATTGGCTAGTAGTAGACATGTAGGGAACTGGGGTGTCAAACAAGTTAAAAGGTATCATTTCCTGAGAATTTTTTTCACCTTCTGGCAATTCACAGTTTCCAGATTTTCTGAGCAGGAATTTGCCTCAAGACTATGATGAATTAATGATGAACTGATCTCTAGGAGTATTTATCACACTCTGGAAATATTCCTTCCATGGATCTTCCCACTGCTAAAACAAACCCCACACTTTTGCCCCATCTTTCGTACATTTTCCATCATCGTTTCACCACTGCCTTCAGCTGGCATCCACCACAAACCAACATCACAGCCTTCTCCAGATGAGTTTTCAGATGTACTCTCATGGCTTAAACTGATGGGTTAAGACTGTCCCACTCCTTTCCATTCCATGATATCCCACATTACTTATTCACTATCAAATTTGCATTTGGATTATCTCATGAATTTTGGTAGTACAATTTGAGGTTGGATCTAACCAAGCGACGTCATGAAGAAAAGGCAGACTGATTCCGTATGTCTGAATGCATATGCCACACTGGGCAGTGCTAATGAGCATCCACAGTTCCCTCAACCCAAGTGATGCATGCATTACTTTGCAAAACCCCTGAGCAGTTATTCCTTGTTATTATCCTGACACAGAGAAGAAGCTTTTTATAATGTGGTACGGGATCAAGAGGGAAAATGAGCCACAGCCAGCCTATTGAGTCCATCAATGCATCCAAAGAGCAAGGCAATGGAAGAGAGAAAGTGACAGCTACAATAGCTACAGCATGGCTGTGCCTGTATAATCCACTTTCATCAAACTAGTTATTGAACACATAGCAGGAAACATATAACAAGATTTTGACAAGTCAGCTAGTACTTCTGCTGTTGACAGTTAATAAACGATTGATACTGTCCCAAACACATAGGAAAACTGTAGTTAACAGTGGAAACTGTATTATTTCCTGTAACTCTAACAGACAAATGTAAAAGTGTAAAATTGCACTTTTTGTTTATGTTTCTAATATATAGCAACTATGTTTAGTAATTCCCTCTTTAACTCTGCATGGAGTGCTGTCCAGTTGATTAGCTGAGTTTTATTCACTTCACTCATGTGTTTAATTGTTATTTTTAGTTCAGAATCAAAGCTGGAATTGTTAATTCCACCAAAGGAGTGCCAGAATTCATCTTACCATGACAACACTCACTTTTATCCAAACAACTCCTGAAAGGGAGAACTATTTTCTCCAGAAAGGCCAACCTTGCATAGTACAAGTTTATTCAGGAGTCACGCAATCAGTAATGGAGCGCTATTCCATGGTTTTCACAACAAATGAAGAAAATGGAAAGTGTATCTGTATTGGGTTTGTGTGGCAAGGTTTTGGTAGCAGG
>NW_009633785.1:0-19125 GCF_000690535.1 Cariama cristata
GGCCCTTCTTGTAGATGGGCGTCACATCAAGTAGATGGGTGTACCTCCAGTGTTTCTTTCTCATTCTAGTTTAACAGCTGCCCTTTGAGTTTTCTGGAGATTTCTCGCTGTGTGGGACGGAAGCTCACGTTCACATTATTAAGGATACCACAAGACACAGCCCTTGTCCTAGTGGCTGGATGCATGATACAGAAGTCCTGGCCTATATTCGCTGGTGGGAGACTTTGCTGCCTCACTCCTCTCTTCCTCACTAGCACCTCTTGTTGCCAGTGTACTGGTAGCTCCCGTTGGCAAAGGGAGCTCATATTGACATGTCACCCATCGTAAAATTGCCGCTTGCTGGGGAATGGGGTGCCTGTGCTCTGCTAGTCCCCATGAAATTGCTGAAAAGAGTAGACAGGCTTTGAGGTAAAAGCAGAAACAGTTTACCCAACTAAAGTGAAGAATGTAAGAGATCAATTTCTATACTTAGACAGATACGGAAAAGTAGAACAGCTACAGTGCTTGTTGTTGCTCATTGAAGTCTGGCTTCAGCATGGTTTCTTTCTCTTTGTTTTCTTTTCAGCTTGCAGGCTCAAGCCAGACTAACTCTCAGGGTCACTGGCGGTTCCCTGGAGATGGGATCTGGTCCTTCAGCTACACTTTGCTGTTTAGTTGCTTCTTTCCCAAAATAGATTCTGATTTGCAATGAAGTCACCTCTTCTGTCCTCCCTATTTCTGGTTAGCATAAATTCACTCTCCTGGCCTTCTGCATTTCTGGATAAATCTAACTGATTAAAAAGGCATCAGATTTTGTTTCTAGTGCCTTCATCTAAAAGCAGGCCCTTGGACTGTGTCTTTCAGCTGAGTGGATGTGGCTAGGCTTCACACTTATTTGACTTAACCTGTTTACACAGTGCAATCCCCAGTGGGCAGGTAACGGAGGAAGAGTTACATTACTACTGGGCTTAAATGCATAAGCTGTGTCTCACACAGAGCTTCAAAAGTACTTGCTGTATATATGAGAGTGATGAATGACAATCATTGATAAAACCTGGTATGATGGAAAATAAATTGAGGGATGATTTGTGTCTAAAGTAAATGGGACGTAAGCATGGTTTGTTGGAATCAGGGAGACACAATGATGGCATTTGGCTACTTGGATGCATGATTGTACAATGGATATTAGAGTTGTCAAGAGTTCAGTCTGAGGCACTGGAATATTAGAATAATGATAAACTACCTGAAATCCAGATACATGCCAGTGACAAAGTGTATGTACACAAACCATGTTGGACAGAGTCCAACAAGGCAAGTCCTTGCCTCAAGGCAAGGTCATAGAAATCCTTGTGGTGACAGCAAGAGATGGGAATGACCACCTGAGAATTTTGCTGTAGATGGTAGGTCACACCTACCCATGTAAGTGCCAGGCGTTCCCATGATGGTAGGGCACACCTACCCATGTCAGCGCCAGGTGTACCCTGATGGTAGGGCACACCTACCCGTATCAGCACCAAGTGTACCCTGATGGTAGGGCACACCTACCCATGTCAGCGCCAGGCATTCCGATGGCACACCTTCAGGAGAAGTGGTCCTAGGGAGCCCTGGGCTGCCCAGTTCCTACTGCTAGTTACAAAAGTCAAGTTCTCCAAGCCTCTTTGTTTTAGACCAGTGTTTTTATTTTAAGATACAGAAGGGATCAACACATCTAGCTGTCAAAGTTCAAATTGATTAATTTAAGGGAATTTAATATGGTAAACAATTTTAGAAAGATTGGTTGCTTTTAAAGCATTTTTAGACTTTGCCTGTGAAGCTGTTGTGCACTGTTGCTCACTGCAAGAATTTCTTGTTGCTGCAGAAGAGTTGTGTTTGTACTTGTTACTGGTTTTACTTATTAGTTAAGCTTTTTCACCAGCAGAAGAGACACAATCTAATGATTTCATAGTGTCTAAGAAAAAGAAATTGTGAAACCTTTACAATAGCCTCTGGGGAACTGAAATTTAAGTGACTAGGATGTAAAATTTTGCTTAGTAGTGTCTTTTATGTTTAATAGTTGTAAATGTGAAAAAACCCAATTGAGTAGCTTGTACAGTCCTTAAAAAAGGTGGGGGAAAAAAGGTGATTGGGGTCTGGGAGGGTGGTCAGCTGAATGGACAGGGTGTTTCTGTGCACAGCTGTTTTGTTATTAATCTGAGAAGCTGTAAATGTGAGAAGCCGAATTCTTAAAATCAGTCAGGTCTGTCAAATAGAAATATCAGAAGGAAACAGATGTACATAGCTCACATGGCTGTTCTCATCAGGAAGGCAGGAACATGCTGAGGTGATGTATTTGTCAGCTAGTCTAAAGATGCATTCTGATGTCAAATAATTGAAGATACATTGGAAAAGATTTTTCCCTCTGCAAAGCCTCAGAAACCTATTTATCCTGAAACAATCCCTAAATTTGAAGAAAGGGAAATGAACTGATACTGTCACCGTAGGGCTGTTGAATAAGTTTGAGTTCCTGTGTGCTTGCAAGAATTTGTCTAAAACTCCATTATTAGCAGTGCTGGCAAATTACTAGATAACTTTGCTTGTATGCTGTTGGTGTCTATACTGAGTGGAAGCTATGGGAAGTACAGGAATAGTTTTTCATTAGTAAAGATCCATTGTTTCCCGTAACTTAAAAATTTTCATGTTGTATATGTTCCTTTTGTTCTTTAACAATTGTTACTGTATATTCAGTTTTAGTTTAGGAGCTTTCCGTAGGACGTGTTTAGAGACACACTTCATAAAAGTCTCTTGATGACTTGTTTGATGAGTTGAATATATTTTTACTGAGAGACTTTTGGAGCTAGGCATCTTCAGGAGTTTCCTGGAGGGTAATTTTATATCCTGAAATATAGATAACTAGTCAGATAATTATATCTCAGTAAAGCCTTCTATTAATAACTATTCTTGCTGTAATATTTAGACATACTTCTTCTAGAATTCACATAGCCTTTTGTCAATTCTTTGTATTTCTGCAGCTTTCAGTGCACAAGAAAATTTCTGTTTGTTTCCCAAATGCAATTTATTTTATTTTAAATTATAAACATATGCTGTGGTATCCTTATGGGACTGTTCCGTAGTTAATTGCTATTTATGTATCACCCTGGAACTTTGATTTCTGTGGTAATGATGAAAAATGCATGCTTTCTGGAGTTTAAATATGAAGAAATAATTTTTTAAATTTTTGCTGAAAGATTCATGGATAGAACTCTTTTTAATGACAGGACTAGGAGTTTTGGTCCTTGCAGTTCTATTTTCCTGTTTGTTTACAAACCACTAATATGTACAAAGCTGTAAGCCAGCTATTTGAAGAAACAGTGTTTAAGGAGAGGGTTGAATGGCTGTCAGAAGTGAGGACTGAGGATATATACGAAAGCATACCCTTTCCAGTACTGCTGCTACTAGTTTATACTGCATCCTTGGGCAGGTGACTTCACCCGACTCTTAGGTTACAAAGTTGAAGTTACGCTGGGACTGGGTATCTCCAGGAGATCTGGGTGTCAGTGCTGTAGTTTGGGAGCTGAGTCTCTCACGGTTCCTGTTCCTGTTGTTCAGTTTGTATTATCTGGAGATGGAAATCATTTGAATCAAGACAAGAGTTAAATGGAAGAATAATTGATACTGAAGAACTATGGCTGTCTGCCCTGGTCTAAGTTTAGTTAACTATAATTTTGTGATGATGCACGATTTAAAGCGTTGGTAGTGTTTTAACGGTTTCTACAATCACTGCAGCTGTCTACTCAAGGAGATGCCAGCCAGGTGATCGGACCGCTGACGGAGGGACAGAGGAGAAACGTGGCTGTAGTTAATTCGCTGTACAGACTCCACCAATCGGTTCTGAAGGTAGGCCTCCTTTGGTATTTCTCTTCTTGCCATAATGTTAACTTCTTTGCTCTTATTGTATGCATATTCTCCCATTATGATGAGAACTCTGACAAATACAGTCCAATTTTGGATTAGGAGTTGCAGCTTGCTATGCATTTGTACAACTCTTGAGACTTGGTTGGCCCTTATAAGCACCGCTATGTGACAAATTGTCAGTATTAGAAGAGGAGTGAAAGATGTGTTTATAGAGAATAATCACGTCTCACAGCCATTGTTTTGTGAGCCTAAACAATTGAACTCTTTCTGTTTTTTCTTAACAAGTAAGCTCTGTCTTTGTCCTGGTCAGCCTGATAGCCCTTGTCTGCATCTGTCCCAGCCCAAGCTTATCTTTCTCAGAAGACCCTTGCTGCTTTCCCACAATTGTGGCCAAACTGAAAAGTGCAAGGAAAGGGTGAAATCAAGAAAAGCAGCACCTCACAAATATCTCTGTGCATTGTTGCTGTGACCAAAGTCTGGCCTGGAAATGTTTTCAGGACTAAGCACAGTTATGAATAATTCCAATTTACTGGCTTAGTGATGCCAATGGTTACATAGTCCATGTAAATTAAAACAAACAGATATAGTGATAGTTGTAGTTAATCCTGTTTAAATCCTAGCCTGATTAGAAAAAAGATCGTGAGTACTCCTGACTGTGGGTACATTTAAAGAATGTTAAAAAATGCTAAAAACGCTATAAAATTTGCTTGGATTTTGCAAACAGATGGTAGAACAACTTTTAAGTCTACTTTCTCCAATGTATTTAGTAATGAACCTCATGTGCCTTAGTGTTGGAGGGAGTTCTGATATGATTCAGTCTTTGAGTTCAGTACTTATCTGGCTTAAAAATACTATTGTGTAGCATGTTCATAACTGTAAGGAAATTGGTAGAATATTCCTTCAGATCATTCCTTGACTTTCAATTCTAATATCATTGTAGCTGTACATAAACAGCTATTTAACATGTAGTATTATAATAGTCATAATACTGAGAAAGAACAACCATTCTTTCAAATCTTTGCCATAGATCTGCTTGTATAGTTCTCCATAAATTCTATACTTAGCAGTGGGAGAATACACCAATTTTTATTCTGATTCTGTTAACACTTCAGCTAAATTTCAGTTGAACTCAATTGCATCATTTCTTTGCCAGGGCAGAAGCAGAGTCCATAGGAAATTTGAGAGCAAAGGACTGGTGTGTTGAAAATTTTATCTATATAAAACACATTTGATAGTTATCTGTACCTATGTAAACATTCGTTACTAAGGATAACTCAGTATGCTTTTAAATGAAATGAAATATTATGGATTCTAATAATTTGCTGAATGTTGGCTATTAACAATTACTTTAAAATTTTTAGGTCATTACCAGTCAGAACTCATTTCCAGCAGCCGCTGAGCAAACAGTCACAACTGCCTTAAAGGTAATTGAATGTCCATGTTCTGCAGGGATAGGGCTGAGCTTTGCTTTGTTTGTTACACTTAAAACGGGCACTTATTTTCTCACGTATTATTTTGTGTCAGTATATGTTAGTCAAAGGTATACAAATATTCTGAAACTTCTGTTTTGTTTTATCTGCAGCTACATATATGTTGTATGTGCCAAATCACTGCTTGCTTAGCATTTGCATTCAAGAATATTCTCGTAATGGTCAGAACCTAGATGTCATCTGACTGTGAAAATAAATGTCTTTCTCTGCAGCATTCAGACTGCAATAACTGGATCCTTCGTCGCCCCCTTATACTCCCTGACACACACATAAAATTATGATTTTTGTGCTACCTGGTGCTCTTCTGGGGGGTAATGTGGATGGCTGTGCAGCGCTCTGAGGATGACAGCTATCCACATCTGTCCTGCTGTGCACTAA
This sequence comes from Cariama cristata, assembly GCF_000690535.1. Taxonomy (NCBI): domain Eukaryota; kingdom Metazoa; phylum Chordata; class Aves; order Cariamiformes; family Cariamidae; genus Cariama; species Cariama cristata. The sequence goes on from NW_009633785.1 coordinate 5,739, forward strand.
TCTGGGAGGGGTTGTGTGCAGAGGAATGAAAGGCAGCTTGCATGTCTGGGGAGTGAACAACTGAACGAAATGTGTGCACCAAAACATGTATGTTTACAAAGCAGGAAAAAAAAAATGCCAGATTGTTGTGCACCTTTTTGAAGGAAGGCTTTACATAGAAGTAGTAAACAGCCTTATTTCTGTACTTTTCTAGTAAAATCAGTTAAAGAGAAATGTTATCCTTGGCTTTTGTCCTTCTATTTAGCAGTTTCTAATGCAGAATAATAAAAAGCACTGTTGAAATGAACTGTTTGTCAAGGTAGTTTTGAGGTGTCACAATGCAAATGCTTCTAGTTTGTTTCCTTACTTCTGCCTTTTTCTTCTTCTATTTTAGGCAGTCCATGATCTAATGGGTAGTGCTGTTCAACCGCTGCTGAACTCTGTAGGAGATTCAGTAGAAGCTATTATCATCACTATGCACCAGGAAGATTTTTCTGGGTAACTAGAAATATTTTTTAAATTTATCATTGCTTTAGTAAGATGTCCTGCATATGCATAATAGATTGTTATTGCCACAATGTCCTAGGAGCAAGAGCACTTGTTTGTTGAGGGGAAGGCAATGCTTTATGGTCAATGAACATAGAAAGCAGAATTATACCTATCTATTGAAACAAATTAATCAGGTAGCATCTGTCTTCTTCCCTTTTTTTTTTTTTTTGCGTATCTGTTGAGTAAAATTAATTTTAAGTAGAAAAATAAAGCCACGCAGAGGCCGTTTTTGTGCTTAAAAAACCCCTTTTCCTTTCAAAACTTATTTTTTGTGGACAGTCTTCAGAACTGTCAATATTCTTGTTTCTCAAAATAAAGCATATAACCTCTGATTCCAAATTACACAGAAATTTTTCTACAGCATTAATGAACAGGAAATGGTTCGAAAAATCTTTTTTTATTGAAAGCTCAGATTTAGTGTATTATGCTATTTTCCCATAGCATTTTAATTAAAATTTCCAGTATTCTTTATCTGCAAAGATCTTGAGTACTATCTATAATTGAGACTTCCTTCCTGTGTGTTATTTTGGTTCTTATCTCTGTTCTGACATTGCATATGTCATCATCAGGTGTCGTATTTTCTGTCTTGGAAATTCACTGTAAATAGTGTATTTTCAGAGGTTTTTTAAATTTTCCTTTTGGCTTTTTTCTTTAAAAAATAATATTTTACCCTCTCTGTCTTTCTTTTGCCACCATTAGCAAAATACCTCGCTAGGTGGATAAATTGATTCCAGCCAAAGGCTAAGTTTTGTTAGATAGCCTGTATGCTCAGGTTCCTGAGTTTGGAAGAGCTCTTTTGCCTGACTGTGATTCAAAGAAACAGAAAAGTGCTTGATTTCTGTGTCCTGTAGCTTCTGTGCTGCTTCTGTGATAATTAGATTGACTTTATAATCCTGGGTTTTGAGGAATCTAGGAAACTAATTCTATATGGAGAACAGGTTTGGGATAGGCTAAACTAGTAACTCTGAGACATGCACTTGTATTTTCTGATTCGTTGTTAGAGTTTCAAATCAACAACTGCAATATTTACATTTAGGGGCTGGATTTGAGGTTTAGGGTCCAAACTGGTGGAGGCTCTGCAAGTTGGGTAGGAGTGGGGTGATTTCCTTTATCTTGTTAGGATGGGAATGGCTGATAGATATTTTTTTACTACAGTTTCGGAGAACTACATGCTCTTTATTCTGAGTAGAAATGAGACTCTACCATTCATGCCATGACTTCATGAGGCAGGAAAAAAATTAAAAAGAATCCAATAGTTTTTGGTTGTGTTTTAAAGATGAATTTAGCTGTCCCCATTTCTTTTTTCTTTTCCTTTTTTTTTTCCAGATCATTATCCAGCTCAGGAAAACCAGATGTCCCTTGTTCTCTGTACATGAAAGAGCTACAGGGTTTTATAGCAAGAGTCATGAGCGACTACTTCAGACATTTTGAGTGTTTTGACTTTGTCTTTGATAACACTGAAGCCATGGCTCAAAGAGCAATTGAACTTTTCATTCGCAATGCCAGTCTAATAAGGCCTCTCAGTGAAGGTGGGAAGATGCGGCTTGCAGCTGATTTTGCCCAGGTACCCTTAATACTGATTTCTGCTTTTTTACTGTTACTTCACTGTGTTCACTGGAAAGTATCAATACTTTTGTCCCTATCAAAGTATAAACAAGCAGTGGTAGAGATTGGTGCATTCCAGTTCTAAACATCCTCTCTGAGGTACTGTATCCTCAGAAATGCATCCACTAAGTAGCTGAAGATCCCTCGTCACCGTAAGGTGCATTCAGGAAGGTCTGACAGCTTCCTGACAAGTGACTCTTGCATTTAAATTCAGCTGTGTCTTGACATTTTATCCTGCTTGTCTGACCCCTTCGGTACGTCCATCATTTGCCACTATTCATTCACTTCATCCTTTCTCTCTCTTCTAATTGAATGGTGTGTCACTTTCTTAATCGGTTTATATATCACAGTGCCCACAGTGGTTATTCGCTAACTCAGCTGCCTTGCAGCGTAGAAAACAAGCTAAAGAAATACCACTATCATGTGGAAGAACTGCCCTTTCAGTAAGAGAAGGGCAGTTTTCTTGTGGGATTCTCTTCATGATCTGATTGACTTATCTGCCTCTCAACTTTGCCTAGCTCTTATACTGGACTAAAACACAAAGAAAATTGCCAAATTAATATCCACTACCTGTCTGCATTATCTACTACATTCAAATTTAATTCATCAATAGTAACACTGTGATTAACTTGCCAAAGAATACAGACATCCACTACATTGATCTGAGGGTCCCGGTTATTATTATCCAAGTGGAAAAGGGAATTAGCACCAGCTGTCTGCATACCGAGTGCTGCTTCTGGCTGGTAGGTAACTGAGGCGGGAGAGGAAGGCAGGGAGGGAGTAATCACTGCCATCTCCACTCCTGCTTGTGGCTGCTTTGTATCATTTGCCCTGTGAGTTACATACTCCTGAGTAAAGTTTTTTTTATTCATTACTCACATGTAGCAAATCAGCCTTTAACCACGGAAGTTAAGAGGAAGTTTTCAATTGCTTCCAGTGAGAAGGTTCTATTCCCTTCTCTATTTTGAAGACAATGGCATAAAATTGGAGGGGAAAAAAAAAGGATGCTTGACGACTCCTCTCGAAGGAATATAGACAATTTTTGTAATTTATGCTGCCATACTAAAGTAAGTCGTGTAAATTTGGGAAATATCTTCACCTAATTCTACAGTAAAGAGCATCTGATCTAAGTGCCTATTATAATATTACTAAAAATATCTCTCATTTATTGTTTTTAAACATTTATTTTTCTCATTCTGACATGGACTACCTTTTAAGTGAAAAATGAAGGTATGTTTTCATCTGAGCGTGGGGGAATTTGCATGTTCTTCCCCATTGTGCTGAGTTGTCCTGGATTCATCTGGGATAATTTTCTTCCTAGTAGCTGGTACAGGAGTGTAACTCCTGAACAGACAACTGTGTGAAGATAAATGTTCTGATTTCTCTTCTTTTGTACTGTGGAAGAAAAAAAATAGGTTTTGAATTCATTCTTGTCACCTGCCTTCAACTGTTGCTGCATCTGGGGGCTGCCTTGTGTTTTTCTTATCTTCACATTGCACCATATTTTTGGCTTATTTAAAAATGGGCATAAGACACGAACTGTCTGGGTCCAACCAGCCCCATACAGCCACCTCGGTGCTCACTCTGCCTTTGAGCATCTCTGTACAGAGCTTCTTAGGGCATCCCAGACTGCACAGGGGCTGTAGAGTCCAGAATGGCCTGGACACTGTCCTATTGCTTGGGATAACAGAAAAAGGACCAGAACAGTTTGCGTATGGAGGCTACCTTATATGCATGTTTTCTGGGGTGTGTCTGTCCCTGCTGAAAACTTGGTGGGTTTTGGGCACATGCCCGTGATGCCAGCTCCTGGTAGCCCCACTGGAGAGGCTGTATTTGCTCTGACCCAGCCAGGAGTCCCGGGCACATTTGCTGAAGTGTGGCTGTAATCCTGAACAGGACTTATTTCACTTCCATGCTCCTGTTCCCATGGCACATAGCTTTGTCAAGGAAAAGACTTGATTCCTCCAAAGAGAAGGGAAGGTTGCTGCTGCTTTGGGCTGAGGAGAGCAGAGAGCAGGTATTTAGCTGGGCTGCTGGCTTGATGGGAAGGATAAACTTTTCCAAATGGCCATAAATGCTGCATGCAGGGTTTTTCAGTCCCAGAAAGGCACTGCATTGTTGAACTAAAGACAAACCTGAAGGAAAGGACCTACCTGGAAAGACTGTGTGTGTAGGAGGAGGTTTGTTTATGAACTGTTTTCACTTGTGCTCTGTCTTGTAGAGTCATTTTGAATTTTCTGTACTCAAAAAGGCTTACATGTTCCTGCTTTAAACTGGCTTTTGAGATCTAAATCTCCTTTTAGTGTTTTGGGGTTACTTGCAAGCAAAAGGCCCTGGGCAGAAATCTGTCCAGAAACTTTGGTTAATTTGACCTCCTATTATAAACACGCATGCAGTAAATTAAATAATCTTGGGTTGCGTCAGATTTTGGGTATCTCATGTGCTTATGCACATTTCTTTCAGGGCAATCAGAGTTAAGAGTTACAGCTGCCTTATACTCAGCAGAAGAGCTTTAGCTGAGAGTTATATTTGAAAATTTTTGCCCTGAAAACATGTTTTACTCATAAGTTGCCCTAAAGCAATGGGTGTCTACACAGAAGGGGAAAAAAATGAGGCTTCAAGTTCTCTTCATTTAGAACTGGGTTCAGTGAGGTGCACAACGGCCAATTTTCTTGACTAAGGCTCAGGTACTTAGTTAGGAATTATTGCTGTAAATCTGTTGAATTCTCTGTCTTACCCTGTTTCCAGTGTCAGTATTGCATTTTGCTATCTTGTGCATTACAGATATTTCAGCAATAAGACTAGGTGTGTGCTAGTGTGCAGCTGTAAACAGAGGTATGATAGGCTTGAAATATGCCTGAATATCGTTAATATGATTTCATGAAGATCAGTGCTTACAGGAATACAGAAACATTTTAAGCCCTAGAAAATGTCTGCAGTGCTGCAAGGTTATTATCACATACTGTGGTGTTCCTTGGGACTCCCGTTATTTGAAATATTTCCAGTCTACAGGCTGAGTTCACCTCTTTTCATGCTCTCAGTTTTTATGCAGGGAATTGCACAAGATTACTTTTCAGTTCACTGTTATAAATTCCTGGATCAGTTTGTTTTCAGTTGTTTTTGTATTTTTAAGGTGACCGTAAATGGTATTCATGTGTGTAATACCAAATTTCACTTTTTAATTCAGTCCTAGTCAGACTGAAAAAAGTGTTCTCCTGGAGGCAGGCAACCCAGCAAACCCTGATGGTTTTTCAACATTTATGTTTCTGGGGAGTGCCAGTTCTCCAGAGGACCTTTTAACTTGCTTGGTATTCAGAGTTGTTACAGCACTTACACTTAGGCACACTTTGGGATTGGTGGCTTGTAGTTTAGGCCTTCCTAAAACCCAATGGAAGTGCAGGACAAAGTAGCAAAGAATGAAATATAAGCATGATCAGTTGAGAAATTTATTTAGAAGAAATGAGGAATCTACAGTAATACTTGGCATGGAAACTAGTAGCCTGCTACATAAAGTTTGTAAGCTGATACAGGAAAATAGCTGTTTATTAATATCAAGTACAAGTCACAACTGTGCTGAAATAAACTAGTCTAGAAATTGCGAAGACTAAGTAATCTTTATGCTTCATGGCATGAAGGTATGACATGATTTCCCATCTTTTCATAGTACAGGTGTATGTTTGGAGTGACACATAAGGCAGGAGCCACTGTCTGTGCCAAGACCTGCATCTTATGTCATGACTGATTATTTTCAGCCTTGTCGAGTGAATTATTTTTATTGGTCCTGTTTAAGTTAATAATATTCTACATATACCTTCATATATTTCTTATCTAGGTGTGATGTATAGTTGGTTTTTTTGACATTGTTCATTACTGTGTTCAAACAGTTTTGATGGGGCATAGTTAACACTGCCACCAACTCTTCAAGTCTTTATCAATAAGTTACTGCAAAACGTTTTGGGTTTATTGAATTTTCCTAGAAAAATGTTTTACTGTAGAAGTTGACAATGCTAAATTCTAGTGCAGAAGAAATGTTTCTATCTGCTGGTTAGTCTATGGTCAGAATCTGGTTTCCTGATTCAATATGTGGCATTGAAAAAGCAAGAATATTAGTCATATGGGTTTTTTAAAACGTAAACAGATTTTCTCATTTGATCAAACATGATGATAGAAGTGTAAAAATGCTTTTTGTCATTTTTCCTAAAAAATTTCCTTTCTAGTTTCTTACAGAGAAGTGAAAGAAGCAGGATGCTGTAAACACGGTTGTAGTTATAAGGACAGAAACTACTAAAGCTAAAATGCACTTAATGTTTAATGCTAACTATCTTAGTGAAAGGAGGAAATTATTTTCCGATGCGTGTTATTTTGGAGGTATTACAGCTGAAGGATTTACTTAAACGTCAACCGTTTTGGAATTGCTGCATGGGGGAGAAATCAAATTCCACATCCCTTCAAGGCCAGGTTCTTTCATATAATAGTTCAGAGCTCTTCTGCTGCCTTGCTTGTTAAAGCATTCTCTCCCAGTGAATGGCTAGAAAAAAGCATTTTGAGTTAACATTTAAAAACTGGGAATTCATCTTGGCCAGGAGGAAATGTAATTGCTAAAAATTTAATGTTAAGATTTTCCAGCTGAAAAAACAGCTGTTTAGCAATGAGAGATCTTGAAAATACCACAATAGGCACTAAACAATAACTTCACTATGGGGTTTTTCAAAGTGCTCTTCAATATATATGCATTATCTGTATCTAGACTACATATTAACTTCACCCTTGGATTGCTGAACATAATCCAATTAGAGAAGCCAGCCATGTGATGTATTTTTTTACAATATGGCTAGCCAGTGAATAGTTCAACAGATAATTGACCACCTAGCCATGGGCTATGGCAGGGTCATAGGAGAAGAAAAGATAATATAGCCTTTTTGGGCTTAGAGAGCAAGAATCATTGAGAAGAAGCATATGTTGGGCAGGAGTCTGCCACTGTGTTCTGCGGAGCATAGCAAAGTAACATAAATAAATCATGGAAAAGCAGTGGGTTTTGAACAAAGTTAGAAGAAAAGAGGCAGAGTCCTTAGGCCGCCTTCTGTTCTGGCTGCCCCTTCCTTTTTTGGCTGGCACGTGCACTTCCTTCCTACTACTTCCCTTGGATCCGATGTTAATGATTATCTTCCATTAGTCCATCAAGCCTCTGTGGTTGCAAGTTACTGCTTGGACCCCTGATTTATCACTGAATTTAACCTGGATAGCTGAATTTTCAAATTTGCAGTTCCGGGAGAGAAATTTGGAAAAGAAACAAAAAATACTACTTGTCCTGTCACATGTAAAGTCCATAGGACATGGCTGTATGAAAGGCCTTGCACACATGATACAAATACTAGCTTGCAGACAGCCCAAACCATCACCCGACCTGTAAAAGCTCACCAAAATGCTTTGGAAACTATAGCTGTATATCATAGCAAAAGCTGCTGCAGATAAATGTGCTGCTGCATGAATCAACAGTTGGTGCAGCTTCAGGTGATGACAGGTAGCAAAACCAAGAAGTGATGTGTGCTCAATCCTCTGCCTAATTTCAGCGCATTAAAAACAGCAGTTGTTGTAGCCAAATGATTCCTCCCTGGCATTTGCTTCTGGGCCAGTGGTGCTGGCTGGCACGATGCTCAGCGGAGACACAAAACCCCGCTCAGTGGGCCTGCAGAAATGAATGTGACAGCAGAAAGATGCTGTAGCATCTTACTACATCATTGAGCTCAGACAAACAGCTCGAATTCAAGTGAAGAAAACAATCTTAGTTATTATGCAAAGTATAGTTTTTATTGGAGAGATTGGGTTATAACACACAGCAGACTAGTGTTGTAAATTTAAAGAAAAAAAGTTTTGTGGTACATTTTTACCACATTAGTTTTCACTCATTCCCACTCTTCATGAGTCAATTTGAGATGGTATAGTATGCTGCAAAGCTTAAAAACAATTTTTTTCTTTGGCAACTAGTACTTCACGAATCAACCATCTGCTGCCATTAAATCTATCTAGTTCCAGCAATACTAATAATTTCCTACAGTGAATAAAGGTTGAAAATGAAGTAATAGAATTTCCCAAAGTAAATTTTATTCTTTAGTACTTAAGACTAAAAATGTTGATTTATGGAAACTGCCAAGTATGTTCAAGAGAAATAATTTAAATTTGTTTTAATAAGGTTAAGCTGTAGAAAGTTTCACTTATGTCTCATTACATCATATTATGTTTCAGGAGTGAAACAATCATTTAGAACTTATTAAGCAAAATGATACTTTGCTATGCTGGGATTTCTTTCCCCTCATGAACAGAGTTTAATCCATGCATCTCTGTTTCCACAAGTCAGACTGGCAGTTCGTTGCCTGTTATCAAATTCTCTAAAGAATCTAAAAGAATTATCTTCTCCCTGGTTTTTCACAGCTACAAGCCCACAGCTCCCACCAGAGCTGGGACAGCAGCTCCTGCAGGATATCAGTTACTTCCAGCTGCCAATACTGATACCTGAAAAGAAGCCCTGGAGAAAGCAGTCTTGCTCCCGTTTGTTTTTCGGGGTCTGTAGGGTTCTTGTATCATGATGTAGCAAAGCCTGCTTAATTAGCTCCTCTTTTTGGCTACTTGCTCCTGATCCTGTGCAGCAGACCGGCCTCTCGGCTCCTGTAGCTGCTCAGAAGCGTCCCCGGGGATCTGGGTCAACAACATGCTGAGCTTGCTCCAGGCTTCGTTGCAGTTTGGAGTTGGAGCACCTCCCTGCAGAAATCCCTGGGGAGAACGTGCCTGTCCTGGGAGTGCGCGCTCAACCTCGCTCCCTCGTGCCGGCAAATTCAGCACAGGGCACAGCAGCTGGCGGCTCCTCCTCAGGCGTGGGGACGTTGGCTTCCCATTTGCTTGCCTTCTGCACTGTCTGGTGGATAGCGTGCTTGCTGAGGGAGTGCAGAGCTGGGTTGTACGTGCTCTTCAGCCCAAGAAACAAGTACCCCTTGCGCCTGCATGCGGGAGAGGTGACCTAGACCTCAGGCTGCGAGGGTTATGGGGGGACAGGGCAGGGATCCCACCCGGCTGTAGAGAAAGGGCCAGTTCATAGCCTAGAATAGAAGATTTGGGGGCCAGAAGGGCAGCAGGCAGGAGGGAGCTGGGCTGTTACCCAGGGCAGGAGCGTTCATCTGAAAGCAGAAGACAAAGTTCCTTATTTCCACTTCCTGGATTTTTATTCACTTTCTGCTTCTGTGAGTTTCTGCTTAATATAAAATGCAGATTTCAAGTGGCCTGGAAGTGCTTAATGTGAGGCATGTACTCCAAGGTTCGTAGGCTTGGGGAGCGGCTTTGCACTGTCTTTGCACTAGGCTAGCTCTGTGGGGCTCTCCCCATTGCCTTTCTGAGGTGCCCTCCTCCTCTTCTCTATAGAGGAAGCGTAGGTGCCTGGGTCAGGCCCTCTGGCTTTCCCAGCTTTGTCTGAGTATTGTGTGGACAGATACTCCTACAACATGACCCACCTGGCCTATTTTAGATGTCCACCTCAGGGAAAGACTCATCATACCCCAGGAGTGGCTGTTTCTCTCCACTGAGTATGAAGAGAACCTGTAGATGTTAAGAAATAGGTGAGATGACTCCCATCCTGCTTTTTCAGGTGTGTGCCTGAAGTATATGGCCTTGATTTGCATTAATAGCTAATTTAATTTCTTCTGGTTTTAGATGAACTATGGCATCATAGTTCGCCACACCATCTTTTTTGCTTCTGCTGGAACCCCAACACAGTTACATGCTCTTGATGAAGCCGGTGGCCCAGCAGCCAGCTCTGTCTGAGGAAATTCTACAGCTGGAAAGAATAATAGTATTAAAGACTTTACTGTAAATAGTGTCTTATCGCAAACACTTTGAAATTTGTTCAGCAGTGTTACTTAAATGGGAAGCTCATTGTATGGTGTTTTTGATTTTGTTACTTATTTTAGCTCTTGTCCTTTGAAACTTAGCTTAATTGTCCATTATGTGGAAATCAAAGTTTCAAGTAGTCTTTCAAGTTGGGGACTTTAAAAAACGTATGTGGAGGATAAAGCTTGCGTCCCTCTGTTGACTGACACTTCAGGGATGCGAAAAATAAAGACTTAATCCGTATCTGGCTAAAATTACTTTACCTATGGGTTTTTTTGAGTGGTCGTGTTTGTATTAGTGTGCATATTAACTGAAATTTTGCCATGTAATGTTAGTGTTCAGTCTGATATCTGGAAGTGAAATTGTTCTTGCTCACTTCTGTGTCCTCACTGTTAATGAAGAGCCCGTGACAGAATTTAGTCTCACGTCAATGATGTAAAAACTCAAGCAGAGCCTGGCTCTTGTTCGAAAAGGCAGGTGAACTCCAGTGCTTAAAAAACAGAAAGTGTTTAAAAATCGTTTGTTTTTAAAGATAGCTGCTGTAACTCAGAGACTGAACAGTATGAAAATAAGTATGCAAATAATGCTCGTACTGATGCTCTTTTGCCTGTGATTCCATATGAACCTGTGGCAGTAGGTCCCAGATGGCTTCTGTCTCCTATCTAATCTGTGTAGGTTTTGTGCTCCAGAATTTGGGGCCGAGTGTTCAAGAAGGAATCAATTCAACCTTGTCCTTCACCAAAGGAAAGGGTGCCCAGCTGAAATGGGTATGCATTTTTACTGTTTTAGCAGTGGTTTGTGGAGACCTGCCTAGATTTGCTTTCTTCCCAGGCTGTGGTCAGATTTTTGGGGTATTGACGTAAGTGCTTCATCAGGAAACTCAACACCAACAAAATAAACCTGCTGTGAGAAACAAAGCTTCAATCTCAGAAAGCTCACAAAACCCCTTCTGTTCTTAACCATAGATTGTCACTGTCACTTGTCGTGGGTTGCTTACTGTGTTGCCAAGAAGGCGGCAAAAGTCTTGTCTTGGGCAATGCAGTATGAAAGGAAAGGATAGCTTCTTGTCTCAAATTCAGCCACCAGTGAGAAGTCGGTCACTTGGTCTTCAAGTTTGGATTATTGCTTAAAGGGAGGCTACTTCAATACCAAGTTTTATATTTTGGGACAATCTAATTCAAGTTAAAATGTTTGGTTTTATAGATGGAGTTAGCAGTAGCACCACTCTGTCGGCGAGTCTCTGACCTGGGAAAGTCTTACAGACAGCTGAGGTCATTCAGGTGAGTTGCAGTCGCAGGAACTAGCGATTGGCAGTATGACCCAACTGTATTTCAAAACTGATTTATTACCTTGTGTTAGTTCCGATTGAACTGAGAGCTTTTTTGGCAACACCCACCTGCAAATTAGAAATAGATTAAAGTTCTTTTAACTTTTATGCAGAGTATAACTATGATTTAACAATCTTTGTCATGCAAATGTTGGCCAAATTGTACTTTTTGTGTTGCTTTCATTGCAGCTTCTGTATGACAGTGAATTCTATAGTTGCCTTAAGTATTTTCACTGAAATATAAAATTTACAGTCCTGTGTTGTTTAATTACAATAGGCAACTTCTGTAAATTTTTACAAACTGAACCTGTGTTGAAAACGGAAGATGCAGACTAGTGGAAAAAAATTAGTTGATTCTATCCTAAACACAATATTGCCACCATATAGGCATTTTTCGAATGCATAAGATAAGCTTTTTCTTCCTTTCACAAGTATATTGTTACATTTTTCTAGACCGCTGCTGTTCCAGACCAGTGAGCATATTGCCAGTAGCCCAGCTCTGGGAGAGGTTATTCCATTCAGCATTGTTCTTCAGTTCTTGTTTACAAGAGCACCACCAGAGTTAAAATCACCCTTCCAGGTAATAAGATCAACCTGTCTTTCCTTTCGAGATGTCCTAAGGAGGAATGAACATTGTAGTTCACCCTAGTTATTTTAGTTAAAAAGTATTCAAGCTCATACTTTATATGATTTGTTGGCTTTTGTTTTTATTTTGGCAAAGGTGTTATGGTCATTGACTTCATATTTTGATTAATTAACAGTAAGAAGATGATAACTTGATTTTAAATAGGCTCTCAATTCTTTAATATTCTGTCAGCTCATAGAAGAAATTGCAAGTCTTATCCCAGACTGAAATTGCCTGTATCCTGCGCATATAAGATGCAGGAAATCTAGGTTCAAGCCCCGTCAGAATTGGGCAAACAGCTGATGTAGGAGATCACCTCTAAGCTCCCAAATAACGTACTGGGCTATTTCTGTTAATTGTCTCCGGTTGCTTAACTCATTCTGCATCACTGCAATATTAACAGAGCCTGATGTGACCTTCATTTATGTCATCTTTGATTCTGAAAATGGTGTGTGTGTTTCTTTTGTCACATTTATGTGTAATTGGTGTTTGTTTGTGTTTCTCTGTATCAGAGGGCGGAGTGGTCCATTGCCCGCTACTCCCAGTGGCTTGATGATCATCCATCTGAAAAAGACAGGCTTGCTCTCATACGGTAAAAATCATGCTTCCTTCTTCTCTGCATTTATGATATTGGAGCAGTAGGATTCGCACACCAGAACTGGTCTTGAAAAGTAAAAAGATGTGCTGTAGGAGATGTATCATAAATACCATTATCCTCTCTCCACTCATGGGATGAGTTGCAAAATGGGAGAGTATATAAACTGAACACTACCCTCTGCCTGCCATACCCAAACCCTTCAGTGCCTTTAGAAGAGGCACATAATCCTCTTGCAAAAGAAGGAAACCATGCACAATGAGGATTTAAATTAATATTGTGTTTTAGCAAAACTGCCTCTCTCAACTGTTAGAAAGTCAAGGCTGCAGCTGTCCTGTATCAGGAAAGAGAAGCTTTGGAAGCTTAAGCAATGAAAATGTAGGTAGGAATTTAAAAATGGAAAACCCTTGTTACACCACTATAATGTTATTCTTCAGGAAATCAGCCTGGGATCTTTAGGAAGTGATAATTACGTCAGATTTTTTAAATCTTCCTAGGGTAGATGCCTTTATAGCTAAATACTGTTTTGCATCTTAAAATGGTATGAAAAGTTATGAAGAGCCTTGTTTTTCAAAACAAGCAGATTTTTAAAGTATGTTAAAGAGAACAGATGCGTTGAATGAACGTGACAGAGCCAACCTGAGGATTGTCAGGATTCAAGGCTCAGATGATCATTTGGCTCCTAACGCCCTAACTCTTCCAGCCATCTGGAATGTGCGCTAGCAACCCAGAAAGCCAACCATACCCTGGGCTGCATCACAAGCTGCGTGACCAGCAGGCTGAGGGAGGGGATTCTCCCCCTCTGCTCCTCTCTGGTGAGACCACCCATGCA
>NW_009633785.1:19596-26513 GCF_000690535.1 Cariama cristata
GATGGGGCTTTGAGCAACCTGGTCTGGGGGAAGTTGTCCCTGCCCATGGCAGGGGGGTTGGAACTAAGTGATCTTTAAGGTCCCTTCCAACCAAACCATTCTGTGATTCTATGATCTTCTCGGTGTCCTGTCCTGACCTTGGTGTCACCCACTCCAGTGGCATGGTCATACATAACTGCACCAGGCTTGATCTGGCCTGGGAGCCAGCTCTGTCCTTGAACTTCTGTGTGTGGATGTTTCTAGCTTTTGCTGAAATTATAAAAGCTGACTTTTAAGTTCCAGTCAGCAGTGGTTGTGCTTGAGAAAATCGACCATTATCTGTCCACACTTTTAAAGCAGCCAAGAGGAATCTGCTGTAAATATTTACAGTTCTTGAAGCTGATAACACCATACAGTCCGTTGTAGTGCTTGGGCCAATTAAGGAAATAGTAGTTGATCACCAGTAGGTGTTAGTAGGATTTATTTCCAAAATACTAAAATGCAAACTGTGTCTCTTTGTATATGTATTAAAAGTATATTTTTTTTAATCATGTATGTCGTTAGTGCAGTTTGGCTACAAAACTAGGTATTCTTGAATCTCAAACCATGACACCTTGAATTACAGGGGAATGGATAATAGGTACAGGGCTGATACAACCGTATATATAACTTAGTTATGAATATTTTTATTATAATTTCTGTCCTGATAGTACTGGCAAAACTGACAATGTTGAATTCAGATGTTAGGGAAAGTCAAGAATGCAAATCATTTGAGAACTGATGGGTTTTTCTTCTCCTCGGTCCTTTTACACAAATTTGAAAATGCTTTCCTTAAACTACAACACATTTTTGTCTTTGCTTGCAATTAAATTTAATCCAGACTGATTCAGTTAATGGGCTTGCTGGTGGTCATGTTCAGACACTGATAAATTGCTCTGACCATGGAGGTATCAAGGGACAAGCTTTGGGACAAGGCTTTTAGGCAGAGAGAGTGGCATCCATTAGACCAAGTAGCGTAGCTGGAATACTTAAGCTTTTGATTTCAATCCTTTCATTGAATCCTTTATTCATTTTGCATGAGATACCATTATTAAAATATTTTAACTTTGTAATCTCAAGAATGTGCTGCTGCAAGGTTATCACTTGAGTGTTTTACAGTGAAACTGTGGTCCTTTTGCTTTGCACTGTGGAGTGCTCGGACATTGCTCAGACATCCATCCTCCCAGGGCATGGAGAGGGCAGCTTTGAAGATCTGCCCTTCCCAAAGGCCTCTATCGGCACTCCAGTGGCTCTTCCCTACTCTTGGTATGCCAGAGCAAGGCTGTTTGTCACTGCCCACGCCTGACTGCTTCTCCATCCGTCCCCAGGGCCACTGCTTGCAGACACCACTCATGCAGCTTTGCTGAGCCGCGTGAATTAACTACACTGGACTTGTCAAGCAGAGTCTTCCCTCGGGTGGTTTGGTTGGCAGCTCGTGTAGCGCTGCATGTCTGGGAGCAAAGAGCGGGGCTAGATGACCAACGCTTGAATTCAGTGAGTAAAGGGGATGTTCTCCTTTGCAGATGCTAGTAACTTCTGTAGGCATTGATGTATGCATTCACCTTTTTACCAACTCCTCTTGCGCCTGTTAGCATTTTCTAAATAGGCCAGTTATCTGTACATAAGACAGGCAAGCAAACGTCAGTCTCATTTTCTTTAATACTCCACTGGAAGATTTCTGAGCCTGCTCTTCATGTGTCTCGTGAACCTAAGTTGAACTACAGGCACCTTGCTCATTTGTCTGGAGTCTTTTATCAGTCACCTTCTTCAAGCTTTTTCCACCTGTAGTTGTTCAGCTGTGCTAATTGAACCTTGGATGTTTTGAGCCTTCAGATCCCTGCGCTGGCCTACATCAAGAAATTATCTTTACGCTTGCTGCAGCCTTGCAAATGGTAATTTTCTGCAGCTTCCCTTTGTAACGACTGTGCAATTACTCTAGGGACCTGCTGCTTAGATATTAATTTACTTGTGTTATCAGAATCCTTACAGCTTCATATTAAAGCTAATTGGAGTGCTTCTTCCACTCTGTAGATCTTAAATGCTTCATATGCAGCGTGATGTTAATGTTATGAATTAGTAGCATTCTGAGCATTTTTGTGCATTTCTTTCTGTTGTATTCAGCGTGAAGGGTGGGATTTACCCGGCCAGAGGTATATTAGCTAGACTCCCTTTATAGTCAACAGAGAGAAGCAGGCGCTGCTGGGGCTGATTCATCTCATCCCGAAGTAGGTACCTAAAATAGGTCAGTTGCGTTGTGTCCTGAAAGCTCCATTTTCTCTGCTCAGTGCAGGGAGCGTGGGCTGGGACAGGGGAGCTCTGGCAGGCAGACAGCTGCCCTGCAGGCAGTGAAAGGGAGGTGAGGGGACCCGGCTGCAGGCGTCCTCCCGGAGCGGGGACTATGTTGAAAGGAGCGCTTCTTTAAGCGTCCAAGGCACTTTTTTTCTTTTTCTTTTTAAATTAAGTTTGAAAACTCAACCTTTCTTCCATAAAAGAAACCCTGTCAGACATGGCAGGATTTGAGCCAGCCTGAAGGACAGTTCATCCCCTCAAGGGCCAAATTCTTACCTTTACCATTAGAGCGTGGGTAAACTCCCCTTACTCAAGCTACCCTTGCTGGAGCAGAGTTGAAAGCCAGGCCCAGTGAAGGGTTCATTTTCATAACAAGCTGATGTCCTGAGCCAGAGAGCAGCTCTGACCACCAACCTGCCAGGGGGCAGGGACAAACGCCAGCTTGGGGACCACCACGGAAACCCCATCTGTGCATTAGGCTCAGTCTCGCTAGGCACAACAGCGTGACAGCTTTGCTGCAAGCGGCAGAACCGTGCTGGGTCACTGCTCCGCTCTGCTTAAACCGAGGCAGCAGCAGGCGGGCAGCGTGGCTGGAGGGCTGCTGGGTGCCGGCTGCGACCCCTGCGCCTCCGAGCACTGCCCCGACCATTCATAAAAACCCTCTGTGTCACTTAGGCTTGTCTGTCAACGCACGGTGCCTTTGATGTCTTTATTATGCAATCTGGAATAAACCGGAGATGTCTCTTGCTGATCTGTTGTCCTACAGATGATGCTGTTCAGTTTTACAGTAATTTTTATAGCACTCAGCTAAATAGATCTGGTGTCAGTCAGATGTGCTCTTATACAGCATGTTTTCCATTTTCCTCTTTGCCCTGAAGTTTGCAGAGCAAACAGACTTTCAACAAAGTACTAAAGAAAAGTCTGGCGCTGCTGTCCTCCAGCTTCCCTGCTAATTGATGGGGACCTGAGTACATGGGTGCTACCCCGCTACTGAACAGAAAGATGATCTCTGCCTCTTCTGAAGCTTTACAATTTAAATCAGGCTCCATTTGACCGAGTCAGAGCCCAGGAGGTTAGCAGTAGTGTTCACAATTCCATATAAAATTAACTAATTAATTAGAGTCATTCTAAATGATATGCATTAAGATGCCTTTAAGAACCACAGCCCAAATAATACAATTTTTTTTTTTCTTTTAACTGTAGATATAAATCTTCATGGGTTGAAATAACATTTTCAGAAAGAACTATCTGGGTCTTATATAATCAGCTTGTCCTGATTTCCAAGAAAGCTCATGTTTTTGCTCAAGCAAGTGAAGTAATTTAATAAGTGCTTTAAAATCCTTTTCCTTATGTGGGAGGGCATCTTAAACTTAGATTATTTTTTTTTCCTTCCTTCTTATGGCATTTTTAATGAGGCATTAATATATGCAGAACATCCCACCAACCCTCTTTCCATAGCTCTCTTTTACAAACAATATTTGTAATGTATACCATAGCTTGTCTTTTAAAATAGAAACAGATTGCTGAACAGGTTTTATGTCCTTTATTAGACTGGAAGATGCTGAATTTAGGGCATTATTTAGTCTAATCCCTTCAAGAGTATGTTTTGTATATTACATAAACAGGGTTTCTTCCATCTTCTTAAACATCAGTAATAGAACTATAAATTACATCTTTTTATATGACAACAGCTGTGATCTCTTCTGTGCTGGAGACTTGATGATACTGCTTTCACCCGTGATGCTGTTTATTTTTCTGTTACTACTGATGCACTAGTGTTTTTACAGTGTCCTCTACAGGAGCAAACCTTTTTCTAAGACAAGATTTTAATGGTAAACCGGTGCATCTGAACTGAATTCTGTACTGCCAGAATAATCTACAAAAGGTCATTTGAGCTGGGACTGGTGAAGTTAACAAAAATGTCATCATAAAATCTGCAAGTGTTAACAAAGCTACTAAACTCATTTCTCTCCCCAAATGAGGTACACTCGTGTAGGCATCTCAGCAACTTCAGCGAAGCGTAGTGTTACAAGCTGCCCAGCTCAGCCAGCTTGGGCTGAAACCTGGCTCTGTGCAGCAGCAACCGTCTTGCTTTGCCATAAGCAGCTTCCTGTGCTGTCCACATTTCTGTATGTCTAGGTCCCGAAATCCCACCCTTAAGGCTCGGTAACTGTCTTCAGAGAAACAGAATTCCCATCCCAAACGTACTTCTACTTTATGACCATTGGTGCTTTCGGTTCCCTCTCCCAGCCCATTCCCCCCTTGCACTCTGAAGCAACCTCACCGTTATTCTCTGGACTCCAAACATCCTTTCGCCCTGGATTCATGATCTCTGCCATTTTACTACCTGGACCTTTGATTGCCAGGAATGCTGCTCCTAATAGGACGGACAGGCTTCCTGGCCCGTTGCCGTTGTGTCATTACCACGGGCAGCAATGCAGAGGAGAGTTTCCTGGGCTGACCAGAGCTTGACCATGCTTGTGAGCTGTTCCACGGTCACCAGGTAGGGTGTGGAGCTCCAGGTGACTGCAGCTGCCCCTTGGCTCCCAGCCTTTAACAGCTGCAGCAGCTTTTCGTCCGCGCACTCAATGTGTGGCCCCTCCGGCTGCTTTCTTACCCCTGCCCGCCTGGGAGGCAGACTGCTGCTCTGCCTTGATAGGGGCGTGAAGCGGGTGCTTCTCCAGGCCAGTTCTGCTCTGGGGGTGCCCATGTCCTCTCTTCAGTGGTAGACGTTTCTCCATGACGTGTTCATTCTCTTGGCACTGCAGTTCCCATCAGTTTTTTCCCCCAGGGTTACAGTGAAATCCTCACCAATGGGAGATGTGGCATTTGCAAAATAACCTTCACAAGTTGAAGGCTGACAAGTCAAGGGAGTCTGACAGAAATGTTAAATTTGGTGAGAAGTCGGTGCCCACCATGCCTTTGTCATGGATTAGGCCATTAGCGAAACCCTTACTGCCTGAGAAGAACCAAGCTTTTGTTTTAGCATTTCAGGTAAAGTTATTGATTATGAATTGCATTTTATCATTCAGCCTTAGAGCATTTAAATACTTTTATTGGAGATGCAAGCGTGGGACATGGGAAAATAATGAATGCATTTAGTCTTAGAGTATTGAGAAAGCTTTTGTTTTCATTGTTTAATGTAAAACTGTACAAGGTCTGTTTTAGAAAATTGCCTGAGAGTTCACCTAATAGTATTGATGGAGTAGTAATTGTTGGTTGTCTTTTGAGCAGCAAAGAAAGTTAGTTAGGATGCCCCTGGGTTGGTCATATCGATGAAGTTTGGCTCTTTGAAACAACGCAAGCAAAGCCACAGTGAAAGAGCAAGGACAGCAGAAGAGAGCTGACAAAGATCGACTTCTGTCAGCTGTTGGTCGCTGCTGGGCAGGAGAAAGGTCTGGGCACTTCTGAGTCCACGAAACAGTTCACCAAGTTCCTTTTAGCTGCTTTTTGAGTTCTAAGAGGACAGTGGCTGCCACTGATGGAGTTGGTTTTGCCAGTTAAATCAGATTCTTTTGAGGCAGGAGAGAAAGAAAAATAGATAAAAGCTGATGAAAGGTGTGACAGCAGGACTCTAATACTGGTGTTTGGCACTTAGCGTAGCCTAAATCTCATTCCCTCTTGTTTGATCTGATGGGAATGACAGTCTGGCTAAGGATTATCAAGGGCTGACGTTGAGTGGTTTTGGGTGCTGCTTTTAGGGGAAAGCTTTTCCCTTTAATCTGAAGGGATCTGGTTATCTGTCATCTTTTTCAAGGGCTTTTTCAACGCAAGGAGATAAAGTCAGAAAGGGGTAGCAGTGTTACCATCTGGATAATGATGCCAACCCACAACTTCACCAGGAGGTGTCAGAGCTTCCTAAGTTAAGCAGGTCAATATGTTTTTTTCTATTTTCAGCTTTTGATGACTTCTAAAAACTATTTGGGCCCAACAAACTTTGGGGAGTGTATAGAGGAAAAGACAGGGACAGTACTGAGTGGAAGAGGAGAGATGCAGCAAGATGAATGACAGTTACAGATAGGAAAGTGTCACAGGAGTTTCTCAAGTCTTTTTAACACGAGGGACTATTCTTTGTAGGTAACTAATATCTAACATGTTTAACAATTACTGCTGACCAGAGCACTTCAGTGCTGATCTGAGTGGAAATGTGAGGCATCTGACTCTTCTGAAGCATCTCTTCTCGTCTTGATGGGATCCTTGAGCCTTCCCTGCCTGCATCTCCCACCTACTGCTCAGTCTGCTCATCACATGCTCTGCCCCTCACTGCCCTGAGAGGGCCAGTTTATTGAAAAAGCACACTTACCTGCGGTCCCTTTCCCAAAGTCTCACTTCTTCACTTTAAATCTTGGGATTTAAAATTCACCTGCAGATGTGCCTGATCTCTCTGCAGTCCGTCATGCTGATGGCCTTTGCTGGGAGTGAGGTGAGCTGCACCCGCAGCACTTTGTGGCTGCAGCAAGCGGTTTTTTTTAGTTGTTGCCCCTTCTCCTGTAGACACTGTGCTGCTCCCCAGAGACTGCTGGGAAGAACAGGCTGAAGGTTTTCAGGGAACTGACCAGGTGCAAAAAGTGAGCTTTATTTTGGCTAGATAAAATAAATACTCTTTTCCT